>NC_142810.1:37498559-37798559 GCF_049724085.1 Artemia sp. Qi Xiang Cuo | reverse complement strand
TTTCTGAAAAAAAAAACATAATGAAAATGGTATTTTATTATGGTTGCTCCCTTAGGAGAAACCTAGTAAAGATCGAACACCAGCCCATTGTAACTGTAAATTTAAAAACGTGTTTTGAAAAAAAAATGTAATACAAGGAATACTCTAAAAACCAGTCTATGACGATACTTCAAAAATAAATGACGATATTTCAGAGAATGAGGTAGCGGAGTCATAAACATGACACCATACCTTAGAGAAGCAACTTTTCAAAAGATACGCGCGTTATATCATTTTCCATATGAAGATGCCGTTTCTGTCAAAAATGCATTTATTTTAACTTTACATTTCGTTACTGCTCATTCACAACGAGATTTTATTAATACCAAAACTAAGCTAGCGCTAATTTTAGCCAATCAGAATCCTTTGTAGAATTTTTGGGCCAATGAAAAAACTATGCAAAAAAATCTGATTGGCTCATTTTAACACTAGCGAAGTCCAGGTATTAGGCAAATCTCATTGTGCATGGGCCTTTTTTTAAAAAAGGCATCAGATGTGGCAATGTTCTTCCAAATGGACCCTCTCCTAATTTCATTAAAAGGATATGATTTTCATAAGCCCTTTGGTGAGTATATCCTGTTTTGCTTCTCATTTTGGGGATTGAGAAGGAACTTTCAGGAAAAGTTTTCTTTTTCTGGAGCTGGGATGGAGGCTACTTAAAATTTTTTGGGGAAGTTGCAAACTATTTTCGTCTATTTTCCTTACAAGACCGTATACAGCATGGCTTTTTAATCGTTCTACAGGCTCTTTGACTAGTTATAAAATAAAATAACAAATATTTCTTATTATAATAAAAAAGGGAAACTAAAAAATACAAGAGAGCACTTTTTGTGGACAGAAAGTGTGCAAAATATTGATACACATTAGATTGACATGGTCAGAGGCACCAAATTGGGCTATGGGAACGGAAGCAATTACCCACTACATTCTTTTGCCCCCCTTAGATTATGAAAAATACCATTTTTAATATTTTTATTGAAAATACTTTTTTTGGCGTTTTTGCTGAAAAATTGCAAAAACAATGATATTACCATCCTAAAGTATGAAAAATACTTTTTCTTCTAGCCCCCCCCCACATTTTTTGAACTGGCACCCCTAGACAAAGCGATTTGGGATTTGCAACCCAAAAATAAAAGCTCTAGATACTGAAGAAAAACAATCTGAATTATGCAATAAATCAATGAGCATCACAATAGTATCATATCCAGAAACTCACAATTAAAAAGAAACAGGAACTTTCTCAATTAAAATAAAATAGGAAAGGGATTATTTTTAAAATTGATATGATAAAAGGAAAAACCTTTTTAGCAGGTGAAACAAGAAAGCCTTACGAAGCTCCGGCATAGGATTTTAATAAGAAAAACGTTTGAGTCATGTGCCATCATGCTAAATAAGGACTAGTTTCAAAATTTATGATTACTTTTTTCTAATTCCTTCAACTTCTTTGTGCTTTTTCTCGGTTATTCAAAATGATTCAAAATGAACAAAACTTAATGGATTGCAAACGAGACTCGCTAGATAGTACTTTTTAATCTTTCAGGTCATTTTTAAGGGCCAAGGACCAGAAAGTGCTTTCAGATCGCGCATAACAAACGGATCATGGAAGTGTTATATTTTTAGGACCTGGCCCCTGGACTAGACTTTAGCTAAAATTTGACGAAAAATCAAAAACACGATATACCCATTAAAGCACTTGTTTTATTTCATGAAATGAGGATCTCTACCTGACAGTAGTAACCATGCTTTTATAGCTAAAAATGAACTAATCTGTCCTGGATAGAAGAGATGAAAAATGTGTTTTAGTGGATTATTTAAACATAACATATTTTCACAAGTTTTAGTCTAAATGGAAGAGTAATTTTTAAATATTTAAAAGAAGGAAGACTAATACAACATCTGTAATTACGAATTGACTGTATTTGTTGTATTCTAGCAAGTTTTTAGTTGGCCATAGGGCTACTGAAAATTTGGTTTTGCGGGGCTTGGGGTAACGACAACTCCGAATTATCCAGGACCGAAAATGTCCATTTTAGCTTTAATCGTTTTTCTTAGGTTTTTTATTTCCTTTTATTAAAATATTTGCGACATAACAAGTGCGTTCATTGAAAAGCTTTTAGAATAATATTTGATAATAAAAAAAAGATCAATTCATCAAGCCAATAAGCTGAATAAGCTTACCATTAATTTATTCGGCTCTATTTCAGGTAGTATAATATTATTACAATTTCACTTAGTATGCCAAAACTTGATCCAATTCCTTTAAATTGTTTTTGTTGAGTTTCAGCAGTTTTTTTAGTCATCCGCCTACCAAATCGGCTTATTCTGCAAGACAACCCACAAAGGAATGCGAAAAAGAATATTTAGGATGTCCCAAAAGCCGCCAACTTTATCTTATTTTTGCGATTCGAAGTTGCTCGCAGAAATTTGCAGGATAATTAAAACAAAATCTCCCACTATGCTCTAAAAATGGCTATGGAGAATTTTACAATGGGAATTTTTCAGCAAAGGTGAAATTTTCTGGGGGAAGGTTTAATCTATTTCTTCTATAGTTGGTCCACCAGATTCTTGAGGTCGGTCAGGCATTTCTCCAGACGTACTTTCAACTCCTTGATAAAGTTTTGTTATTATAGGCTGGCATATATTTTCAGTTCCTTTTTGCTTGTCTTCATATTCTTCTTTCTCAGTCAACTGATTGTCATCCAGCCATTTAATAGTCTCATTACAGGTACCTATGACTGTGTTTCGGTCATCTTCACTAATCTTGTTTTTTAAATCTTCACCTTCTATAATCTGTTTAATATTGAAACAATAGGATTCAAGGGAATTCTTAGCAGAGATTTTATCCCTTTGTTTCTCATCATCGGCACGATAACGCTCAGCATCATTGACCATTCGCTCAATTTCATCCCTAGATAAACGATCTTTGTCATTAGTGATCGTGATCTTACTTGATTTACCCATGGATTTTTCAACAGCGGCAACATTTAAAATTCCGTTAGCATCAATATCGAATGACACTTCGATCTGAGGTACACCTCGAGGGGCTGGTGGAATTCCAGAGAGCTCAAATTCTCCGAGAAGATTATTATCTTTTGTCATGGCTCGTTCTCCTTCATAAACCTTAATCAAAACTCCAGGCTGATTGTCCGAATAAGTAGTAAAAATCTGAGTTTGCTTCGTAGGAATGGCTGTATTCCTTTTTATCAATGAAGTCATAACTCCTCCAGCTGTTTCAATACCAAGAGAAAGAGGTGCAACGTCCAACAAAAGGAGATCCTGAATTACTTTGGACTTGTCACCATTAAGAATGGCAGCCTGAACAGCAGCACCGTAGGCTACTGCTTCATCAGGATTGATTGACTTATTGAGTTGTTTTCCGTTAAAAAAGTCTTCTAGAAGTTTTTGCACACCTGGAATACGAGTTGAGCCTCCAACAAGAACAATTTCATGGATGCTTCCTTTGTCTAGTTTAGCATCCCTGAGAGATTTTTCAACTGGCTTCATTGTGCTTCTAAACAAATCATCACAGAGTAATTCAAATCGAGCACGTGTAATGGAGGTATAAAAATCAATGCCTTCATGCAGAGAGTCTATTTCAATACTAGCTTGGGTAGAGGCTGACAAGGTTCTTTTCGCTCTTTCACATGTGGTCCTAAGTCTTTTAAGTGCTCTTGCATTAGTTGAAAGATCCACTTTATACTTTCTTATAAACTCTTTGACGAAGTGGCTCACTAGTCTGTTATCAAAATCTTCTCCACCCAAATGTGTATCCCCTGCCGTTGATTTTACTTCAAAGATTCCATCTTCGATCACAAGAATGCTCACGTCAAAAGTACCACCACCAAGATCAAAAATGAGCACATTTTTTTCAGAATCGTTTTTCTTATATAGGCCGTAGGCAATTTCAGCGGCGGTCGGCGCATTAATTATACGAAGAATATTAAAGTTTGCGATGACACCAGCATCCTTAGTAGCTTGTCTTTGGGCATCGTTAAAATAGGCAGGTACAGTGACAACAGCGTCACTCACTGGTTCTCCAATATAAGCCTCGGCGATTTCCTTCATCTTACTAAGAATCATTGAAGAGATCTGCTCGGGCATGAATGTTTCTGCCTTGCCTTGGAATTCAACTTGAATTCTCGGCTTGCCATCTTTATTGACTACCCTGAAAGGCCAATATTTCATATCTGATTGAACTGAAGAATCTTCAAATTTTCTACCGATTAATCTTTTGGCATCAAAGACTGTGTTTAAAGGGTTCATGGTTCCTTGATTTTTAGCAGCATCTCCAATAAGACGTTCAGTATCTGTAAATGACACATAAGATGGTGTTGTTCGATTACCTTGATCATTGGCAATGATTTCAACTTTACCATGTTGAAAGACACCGACGCAGGAGTAAGTAGTTCCTAAATCAATACCAATTGCAGGTCAAGACCTGCAATTGGTAAATTTGTGCTTTTTGTGCTTTCTTTGTTATGCATATGACCACTGACTGTTAAATAATTTTTCGAAAATGGACTCAAATTTCACCAGCATAAATATCACTATCAATCTGCAAATGTTTTGAAACAAACTCAAATAAATTAAGATTGGATATAGGTATATTAATGTATTTTTTGGGGTGCCTGGAACTTCCTAGTCTGTTCCCACGTTGCCATGGATCTTTTTGAAGTACCCCCTCCCTAGCATTAGGAATGAGGAGAGTGGAATTGAATTATCAGATCTGGTCTCAATTTGCCCTAGATCTATTCCAACTATCCCCTCCGATGCATTGATTACGAGGGGTGAATTCAATTTATAAGTGTGTTTCCACTTACTCTAGACAGCCTTTAACTACCAGCCAGGAATTTATTAAATATAGGCACATCTTAAAATAAATCTTTGACATACCAATAAAGTGTAGGTCAATGACCTAGCCAGACATTCTCATGGTCATTTACAGAGATCATTGTGCCTGGAAGTTCATCTCTTTTGTAATATCTAATCTTCAATCAGTATAAAGATACACCAGGGCCACATTAAACAATCGAAGCCTTAATTAGGAATACGCTTACTTTTTTCGGATAGTTGGTGGCTTCTTCTTCTGTCATTGTTTCAGCAGAGATGCCTCCCCTTCTATTCCTTGCGGGAACTGGAGCATTATTTAACATGGGGGATTCTTCGGTGTCTTCTGGACTAAGAGCTGCCCTCCGTTTAGCATCTTTGGCTGCTTCCTAATAAAACAGAATCGTCATTCAGAATTCGGATTTTTAACACCCATGATAGCCTTTGGTCCTCATAGATCAGTTATCTAAATCGCATATATTATTACCAGCGGAAAATTTATTCTGAATACTTGGCCAAAATGACCCAAATCAGTGAACACAATTTCCAGGTTATCAGCGTTGCCAACGCGATACAATTGTACCGTTTTAGGTAAAATTTAGAAGTGCTTGTACAATGCGGTAAGTTTGGAAACTTTTTGGTATAATACAAATGTTCGGGTACATTTTGGTTGTTTGCTCTTTTCTGACTCGGATATCTGTTTAAGTTTTAGTTTATGCATAATTTTACTTCTGGTTACCAGAAAGATTTAACAAGTTGTTCAGAGCCAACAAATTATTCTCTTGCGGTATAATTTTAGTCAGAAAACTGGTACAGTTTATTTCAAAGCGTTGGAAACGCTGATCAGCATTTTAAGAAAGCCAGTTTATGTGCTTGATGATGTAGTACCGCCATTGAAGAAGCAAACATTGGCAAATTTCTTATCTCTTTTTCTGATTTTTTTTTAATTTTGGCTTTACAGTTATAGGTTTAATATTAAGTCCATATCTTGATTCCTAATTTTACTAATGTTACCTAATTTTACTTCTGGTTACCAGAAATTTTTAACATGTTGTTCGGAGCCTACAAATTATTCTCTTGCGGTATAAATTTAGTCCAAAAACTGGTACAGTTTATTTCAAAGCATTGGCAAAACTGATCAACATTTTAAGAAAGCCAGTTTTTGTGCTTGATGATGCAGTACCGCCATTGAAGAAACAAACATTGGCAAATTTCTTATCTCTTTTTGTGATTTTTGTTTTTAATGTTGGCTTTACAGTTAGTTAGGTTTAGTATTAAATCCATATCTTGATTCCGAGTAATTTGCTATTATTATGGATACTACTCTTAACTAATCCAGAAATAACAACTTAAAAAAAATATTTGTAAATGAACGAAGTGGAAAATCCTTTTGTCAATGTGAATGATAAACGTCAACCTGATTGAATTAAATACAAAGTCTTGAATTAAAATTTTTTGCTGTAAAATTTATTTTGCTCCCTTGGGGAATTGTGGCAATTTGCTTTAAGGTTTAAAAGGTTTGTTTGCCTTGAAAGGATAGCACAAAATAATACACGAAACGATAAGTGAGGAAAATCTCTTAAGATATGACAGATTTGGGTTTGGACTGCGAAAGGGTTAGCGTCAATTTGTTGTCCCTTGTTGGTTCACATGTTTTAAGCACATTTATGTTAGAAATAAGTTATGGAATTTCAAAGCTATTAATGAAATCTTGTAATTAAAAACCAAGTAGGTGTTAGTTCTTCTGCACAAATTTCAACCAATTAGTTTTTAACAGTTCTAAGGTTCTAGGCTGTTGCTTGAAATGACATATACAGGCCCCCCGCTAGATTTTTCTGTGAAAAATATGAACTTCATAAACTTTTGATTCCAGTTTTTATGAACTAATTATGAACCTAAATTTACGAAATCTGCACCTCAGAAACTGTCGGTGGACACAAAAACTGGCAGTTGATGTTTTCATCACTAGTGTACATATTCTTCTTCTTCTTATTTTTTTTTCGTGGGTTCAGTTAAATACTTTTCGTTTGTATAAAAGTACAAAATACAACAGTACAAAATACTCCACTCTACTTGTTCCTTTTGGCAAAATATGACAAAATTAAGGACGAGTTTAATTTGTTTACCCTGCTCTGTATCCGCTCGACCTTTCTGGGTGCCTCATCTTCTTCGCACATATTCCAGCTCAAAGTCTTGATCATACTTTGTGCAAGGCTTATTTGTACAAAGTCTTTGGCATCTATGGCATTTTTCAGCTTCTTGAAGAAGCCTTTCTGCTACGTGTCTCTTCTTCTCAATCAAATCTTTTTCCAGGTGTTCAATGGTCTTCTTCTCAGATAGCATCCTATTTTCTCCTCTTCTTCTTTCCTTTTCGACTCCTCTTCAGCCTGTCTAGATCACTCTGATTCCAGGCACAGTTTATAGCTCTGGCACACATTTTGCCCCAAATTCAAAAGTTCTCTGGTAATAGCGACTAACTCAGACCTGTTTTCAAACTTCTTTAGAGCGTCAGAGAATATCAGTCTAGCATTGAGCGTTTTCACTTTCATCGATGATTTGTCTTCGGTCATGATCCATCCTGACCGGGAAAAATCACGTTCAACATTCCCATGCGACCCACAGAGAGCTGCTTTTTCTATCTCTGAATCAAGGGGATGGTCCGTCCTTGATGATTTTTTAGACTAAAAAACCAAGTTTCATCAAACATCAATCCTCGATGAAGTCATGTTCTTAGGCAAACTCGGTTCCAGCTGGAGCAAGTTCCATTCATCACTGGCAGCTTCAGTATTCACACAGAAAGGCATAAATAAAACTATTTTCGCAAAGTCACTTGTTCTTGTATTAGGATTTGAATCATCCAGCCACAGGCACTGGAAATGCTGAAGGGCATTTTGACCTAGTGATTTCTCATCAATATGACGGCAAACGGCCAGGTAAGCAGTTCTGGCACTACTCCTGAAGTTCAGAGCATCAACTTTTTGTACTTTCGACAGGCGTTCTTCCACGCCTCAACGCATGCTACTTTATTGGATGGAAGAATATCCCAGGTTGAAAAAGGAGAGCTCAGAAAAAGTTTCAAAAAACTCTTTCACATTTGCTTTGCTTGCCCTTTAAAAGGAAAAAGACAGCAACCGCAAGTGCTTTCCAGCTGATAACAAGAAAAATATAAACTTTATGAACATTTTTTTTTCTAAATTATGAACCCAGTGGGGGGCCTGAATATGTGTTTCTTATTTGATTGAAAATGAGAATTTGAAAAAAAATATTTATAAGTGAATTAGTAAGAACTTTCATTGTCAACATGAATGAATAACTTCAGCGTGAATGAATTAGTAACAACGCTAAAATATCTGATGTTTTTTATAGGTCAGTGATTGATTCATCAATGAATGACACATTGTACAGAAGAGCCTGTGAAATAATGAATGCAATATTGCCCTAACAGTAATTTCAAATCATTCCATAGTCGGTCTTCGTTTTGTATTACGCCTCTTAACTTCAGTTATCTTAATTTAAGAGCTGGGCACACGTAGCTGATTTCGGGAACCGATTTCAGCTAGGGTGTATTCCACGTCGACTGATTTTAATTAATGATGCTAAAAGGCGGGGCTTAGTGGCGTTTTTCGGTGATTAATCATCATTAATTACGTTCTAGATAAGGAATGTACCAGGGCTTTAGTGCTTTAGCCATGTAATTAATTTTATTTAATGATTATTGTAAATTAATCGTAATTAATGATGATTAATCACTGAAAAACGTCACTAAGCTCCGTCACTTAGCATCATTAAATAAAATCACTTGATGTGGAATATACCCTTACTGAAATCGGTTCCCGAAATCAGCGACGTGTGCCCAGCCCTTTAAAGCTGAATCTGAATGAATCTGTTCCCAAACTCGGGCGAATTATTTCCTTTTCCGATATAGCCAAAGATTCTGAAATAGATTGAGCCGGTCTCAGAAACAATTTATCATTTTTTTAATTATTTTTTATTTAGTTTACTTGATATGTGTTGGTTTTATTGAGCTTAATAAACTATCTATATATATATATATAAGTCAAATTCAATTTCACTGATATATCCGTAGAAAATTAAAAATTGTGAAAATAATCGGTACCTCCTTAGTTTTACACTAATTTTGTGAAAATATTGTTAGTTTAAGCTTCCACTACATTCGTAGCTGAGTTTCATGGCCGACTGTAACCATTAAGAAATAAAATTGTAGAGCCTGTCACAAAAAGTAGACCGAAAACGAGATTTCAAATAAGAATAGAAAAATCTTTTAGAAATTCTTATTTTGCTTATATTATTTGATTATATATTTTTTTCGCCATTATACGACTGCGTGTAAAAATGCATTAGTTCATTAATTTCTATTCGTCACGACCTTATAAAGATATTTATTTAAAAAAAAAACCTTAAAGGTAAAAGCAATAGAAAATTATTTTAAAATTCATTCATACTTCATGAAACACAAATTATAAACTACATAAAAACAAATTATAAACTTCATAAAAACAAATTATAAACTACATAAAAACAAATTATAAACTACATAAAAACAAATTATAAACTACATAAAAACAAATTATAAACTACATAAAAACAAATTATAAACTACATGAAAACAAATTATAAACTACATAAAAAAAATTATAAACTACATAAAAACAAATTATAAACTACATAAACACAAATTATAAACTACATAAAAACAAATTATAAACTACATAAAAACAAATTATAAACTACATAAAAACAAATTATAAACTGCATAAAAACAAATTATAAACTGCATAAAAACAAATTATAAACTACATAAAAACAAATTATAAACTACATAAAAACAAATTATAAACTACATAAAAACAAATTATAAGCTACATAAAAACAAATTATAAACTACATAAAAACAAGAAAACTACATAAAAACAAATTATAAACTACATAAAAACAAATTATAAGCTACATAAAAACAAATTATAAACTACATAAAAACAAATTATAAACTACATAAAAACAAATTATAAGCTAGATAAAAACAAATTATAAAATACATAAAAACAAATTATAAACTGCATAAAAACAAATTATAAACTACATAAAAACAAATTATAAACTACATAAAAACAAATTATAAACTGCATAAAAACAAATTATAAACTACATAAAAACAAATTATAAACTACATAAAAACAAATTATAAACTACATAAAAACAAATTATAAACTACATAAAAACAAATTATAAGCTACATAAAAAAAATTATAAACTACATAAAAACAAGAAAACTACATAAAAACAAATTATAAACTACATAAAAACAAATTATAAGCTACATAAAAACAAATTATAAACTACATAAAAACAAATTATAAACTACATAAAAACAAATTATAAGCTAGATAAAAACAAATTATAAAATACATAAAAACAAATTATAAACTGCATGAAAACAAATTATAAACTACATAAAAACAAATTATAAACTACATAAAAACAAATTATAAACTACATAAAAACAAATTATAAACTGCATAAAAACAAATTATAAACTATATAAAAACAAATTATAAACTACATAAAAACAAATTATAAACTACATAAAAACAAATTATAAACTACATAAAAACAAATTATAAGCTACATAAAAACAAATTATAAACTATATAAAAACAAATTATAAACTGCATAAAAACAAATTATAAACTACATAAAAACAAATTATAAACTACATAAAAACAAATTATAAACTACATAAAAACAAATTATAAACTACATAAAAACAAATTATAAACTACATAAAAACAAATTATAAACTACATAAAAACAAATTATAAACTACATAAAAACAAATTATAAACTACATAAAAACAAATTATAAACTACATAAAAACAAATTATAAACTACATAAAAACAAATTATAAACTACATAAAAACAAATTACAAGCTACATAAAAACAAATTGTAAACTACATAAAAACAAATTATAAACTACATAAAAACAAATTATAAACTACATAAAAACAAATTATAAACTGCATAAAAACAAATTTATAAACTACATAAAAACAAATTATAAACTAAATAAAAACAAATTATAAACTACATAAAAACAAATTATAAACTACATAAAAACAAATTATAAGCTACATAAAAACAAATTATAAACTACATAAAAACAAATTATAAACTGCATAAAAACAAATTATAAACTACATAAAAACAAATTATAAACTACATAAAAACAAATTATAAACTGCATAAAAACAAATTATAAACTACATAAAAACAAATTATAAACTACACAAAAACAAATTATAAACTACATAAAAACAAATTATAAACTACATAAAAACAAATTATAAACTACATAAAAACAAATTATAAGCTACATAAAAACAAATTATAAACTGCATAAAAACAAATTATAAACTACATAAAAACAAATTATAAACTACATAAAAACAAATTATAAACTACATAAAAACAAATTATAAACTACATAAAAACAAATTATAAACTACATAAAAACAAAAAACACTATGTTTCTAAACGTTCATCTTAAATGATTAGGATGACAGAATCGTTATTTGATGTACCCACTAAAGAGCATAAATGTGGTTTCACTGGTTTCAGAGTTAAACCTCTTTGGTATCCACCTTTACTGCTGTAAAAAAAAAGTCGAACTTATAAAGGGCAGATGACGTCGATTTGTATGAACCGTTCGAAGGTCAATCTGACCAAGTCCATAAAAAGAACATGAAATTTAAAAAGAAAATTCGTTACTCGTTTTGATTGCCATTAATAAATCATCAGGTGCCGGAAAATATCAAGGGACTATTTGGTGCTTACTAATGTACTAGACTAAGAAAAATGTTGAAATTACATTTCAGAACAGACTAAATCCAATTGGGTTCCAAAAACTCATTGAAGAAATTGAACTTTGCGTGAAAACTTTTACCTTAACAATCTAAACAACGGTTAGTTTAGGTAATATGGTTTTTTCGTTCCATAAATGTACCATACAATGCTATCATTCTATCAAACGAGTAACGGAAATTGGGGAGGGGCACTTGTCACTTCTAAATTTCAAAAAATACACTTTTTGGGATTTTTTTAACACATTTTGCCCCCCCCCCCTCCTCAACATTTTGTGAATTGGCACCACTACATCAAATAGAAATACAGAAGCTTTGTCTAAGATGGCGAAGCTTTGTGTTAGTTATGTAACATAGCATCATGTATATAACGTCAAGCTATGTAAAACAGTTTTAAAAACTAGCCAAAAACTGACAGCAATATCAAATAATATCGCTTTTAATTCAAAAAATCAGACATCATTTTCACTGCCTTAGAACCATGCAATTCACCTACCCTTTTAAATAAGTTGATGGTGAACTGGAGGGAGGGTGGGATTAGAGACTATGGGCCAAATTTTTTACCTTAGTACTCTTATCAACGAAATCAGTCAGTACAAATGACCAGCCAGTTGGTAAAAGCCATCCTTTCTTAAACAACTTGGTTAGTGGCACCTCTTGGCGGGGGGGGGGGCAATCAGGTTCATCAGTAAAGTGAGTCAGAGGGCTAATTGTCCCCCTTTCAAAGCTTGTTTTTTCAGTTCGATTCGTCATATGAATCATATAATATCGCTTGCAAAAAAAAAAAAAAGTCTCAGGTAATGCAAATAACTGAAAAGGCATATACATACATATATATATATATATATATATATATATATATATATATATATATATATATATATATATATATATATATATATATATATATATATATATATATATATATATATATATATATATATATATATATATATATAAATGAAGCATACAAAATTATCTAGACCTCAAATTCCATTTGTAAACCAAGATCTAAAACTGAAGTTACATCCAAGATCGTAAAACAGTTCCAATACGACACTGAGCATAAAAATATCCTAAATAAAATTAATAAAAGCAGCAGCGTAATTGCGAGAATAATTTTGATTAGTCCCATTGTTTGTAAAGAAACATCTTAATGACACATAATGAGATACTTTAATACAGAAAAACTGATTAGACCACACTATTACTGGCACAATGTTGTCAAATATTTGCCGAACTAAATAGGTTGAATGATGTAAGGTCTTTTTAAAAGCTATTTGAATAATACATTTTTAGACTCGATTTCGTTACAGTGAAAACATTGCAAAGACAGTCTTCGCTAGAAGATTTTTATTAGCTAAAATTCGATTATTTTTTTAAGGATTGTAAGTTTTTTTTCCTCTTATGGGAAATGGGGGACGAAACTCATCGGCGGAACCCATCACAGGTTTTCGTTGGCCAGGCGAAAATTATGGTTTCGTTGCATAAAATGAAAGAAATTTGCACTTTTCTGCGCTACAACCTAAATACGCATCAATGAATAACTTCAACGGAGGAGAAAATATAAAACTTAGTATAGTTCGTGGTAACGAACTGTAAGTAAGGAGCGACTCGGTCCAATAGAAACCAAAACTCTTAAAAAACAGAATTTTGATAACAATAGATATTATTAAATGAATTGTCTTTGTATGTTGTTTCCAAAAATATAAGGTTCATTAAATTTAACGCTGCACATCAAGAGCCACGAGCCTGCAAAATTTACCTGATTTCCGAAAGAGGGTGGAAATTCCCCCCCCCCCAAAGTCAAGAAATCTTACAGTGCATTAGAGGACCTTATTGTAAGGGTTTCAAGCTCACATTTAGTGCCCTTTTTATATGACCAAAAATATCGGATGGCAACTAGCCCCCCTCCAGTGGTGATTCCGGCATCTCTGGCCCTCGGGGCAAAATCTTCATTAGCACCCCTCCCTCCCGTCTCCAGAAAACTTTTTGGTCAAATTTAAAAAAAATTGTCATGAATCAACACAATTTTAAATTTATTTGAATCTAACATTTCTTACTTTAGCCTCTGCAAAACAATTAATTATCTCGCTAGGAATGGCAACGAAGATATAGGAAAAAAAAACATGAAAATTTCGAATTCAATTTGCTTTTATTTACTGACACCCTCTACTTAATTTTAATAAAAAAAAAAAAAAAATCAAAATTACAAATGATTGTAACCGTTAGATTATTTATTTGAAATTTTGCGCCTCTAAAATTCTGCACACGGGACAAGCACCCCCTCTACCCCCTTCACCTCTTTTTCCTTTCAGCCGTCAAATCAACAGTTTTATATAGCCATTTTGTTCAGCATATTTGACAGGTCCAATAAGTACACCTTTGGGGATGACATAACCCCCCACTGCCCCCAGAAAGAGGGCTGTAAGCTATGAGATTGCCCATTGTTTACATATGGTATTTGTTACTCGAAAATATACAGACATTTTTTTTGATGGGAAGGGGTATTTTCTACGGGGAGTATTTCTATGGGGAAAATATTCCGTGACGAGGGAAGTTTCCAGGGGTGAGCTTTGCACGAGAAATTTTACATGGGGGAATTTGCAAGAAAAGCTAGAAGAAATTCTTTTTATTTATCTTACATTTTTCTTTGGCGACTCAATTTCAGATGTGGAGATGTTGAAGATTTTCAGCAAGATTTCGGGGGAAGATTTTCAGCGGGATTGGAATCGTCTGTGAGAGTTTTCGTGGGGGGCAGGATTTTTCACGGAAGAAGTTTCCCATAGGGGAAATTACCACAGGAGATACTTTCCACTGAGGGTAGGGGGGAGGAAATTTCCAGCATGATTTGAAAACTATCAAAAAATTAATAAAAAACAATTCTTTTTGAGATGAAAGTATGCTAAGGATAATTTTTCAGGCGGAATCGTCTACAGAAAATTTATGGAGGGGAATTTCCAGCAACGATACAATTTTCTTTTTTGGGGGGGGGGGGGGGTCACAGGGGAATAGCTTTCGACGGAGGAACTTTTCGTGGGGAAATTTCCCATGAAGGGGGGATTTCCTGGAATTAAGTGAAAAACTATTATAAATTAAATTGAAAAAACAAGGTTTTTTCAACTGAAAGTAAGGAGCAGCATTACAACTTAAAGCGAACAGAAAATGTGCCATACATGAGGAGAGTTGCCCCCCCCCCTCAATATCCCAGTATTTACGCTAAAGCTAGACTTTTAGTTCCAATTCTGTAAGAACGACTCCTGAAACACAAGGGCCGTTTAATTAAAATCAGAACCTTTTTCAAAAGTAATAAAAACTTTAGCGCGAAGAGCGAGGGGTGGAGGAGGGGACGGCCCCCCTATATACAGAATAATTTCTGTTGGTTTTAAGTTGTAATGTTGTTCCTTACTTTCAGTTAAAAACTTCTTTTC
This sequence comes from Artemia sp. Qi Xiang Cuo, assembly GCF_049724085.1. Taxonomy (NCBI): domain Eukaryota; kingdom Metazoa; phylum Arthropoda; class Branchiopoda; order Anostraca; family Artemiidae; genus Artemia; species Artemia sp. Qi Xiang Cuo. The sequence continues at coordinate 37,783,380 of NC_142810.1, read as the reverse complement.
TTTTTAGTTTTACATACAAAAAGAACCAATCCAGTATGTTGAATTAGATCCTACCGCACTTTCCTGAATCAATATCAGTGATTTTGTCCATTAGTTTAACTGTAAATTAGCTTAACTTGACAGAGGTTGTAAGAGGCAAGGGGGTTGGTGTTCGCTGTACGGAATATAGGCATCCTTATCTTAGCACGAAACTTTTTCCTAGGCCATAATTGTTTCTCTCTCTCTCTCTCTCTCTCTCTCTCTCTCTCTCTCTCTCTCTCTCTCTCTCTCTCTCTCTCTCTCTCTCTCTCTCTCTCTCTCTCTCTCTCTCTCTTTTAATGACCCTCTCATGCGATCTAACTGAGCCGAAAATTAGAATAGACTAAAAAAAATGTTTCTGTTCGAATTCACAGAACAGCTTTACACGTAACTGCAATTCCGGTTGAGTCATACGCTTATCGACAATGCACACAAAATTAAAATTGTAGAGAAATTCCGACTGCAACATGCCCTTTTCGTAGGCTACATGGAAATTTACTAGACACCGAGCCCTCCAACAAAGTTTTGTCTCACTGATATGGAGAATCGAACAAACCACTACTATTTTTATTAGTCAATTATTTGACTTGTTGCTCCTTCTTTGCAATTCAATAGAAAGCAGCAGTCCATTTTTTCATAAACACTTTTTGAATACAAATCAACTAGCTTACTCGCTTCTTACTTACAATTCGTTAACACGAACTGTCTGATTGTTTGATCGATTGTTTGATGATTGTTGTTGATCGCACCTGAACCCAAATTTAACATTCATTCGTGTCGAAAATGAACTTTACCCCCTTCCCTATATATACCAATTCAGGGTATACTCCAATTCTGGTTGTATATTTACACATCATGGATATGGGGGTGAAGTTCATTTCTGATTCCAATGAATGTTGAATTTGGATTCAGAATGCAATTCTGACTATAAAAGTAAGTTTGAACTTTTACCCCCCCCCCCCCCGCCTAATGGGCAAATATATACCCTGAACTGGTATATATAAGGGTGTGGAAAAGTTCATTTCTGATGCAAATTCATGTTAAATTTGGAATCAGGATGCAATTCTGACTAAAAAGGTAAGTTTATTTCTTAGCTACCTGAATAGTCCGTTAATATAAACATTCCCCAGATTACTTTTAAGACTTTCTGACTGGTTGAAAAATCCCATAAAAGATTCTGATTGGCTCAAATTAGCGCTAGCTAAATCATGGCATCAGTAAAACCTCATTATGAATGGACCTAAAGACAATCATTCATATAACGCACCCAATCAAAGCTGATCACAAATTTCGCTATTTTTTGTTAACAACTTATATTAGATACTTGGCAATCCGAAAACTAAAGGTCAGAGATAAACTAGAAGCAACATTGTTAAGTTTGTCTTATTTATGATACAACTCTAAAGATAAAATTCCAATTGAAATTCTTTTGTACATTCCCATCTATAAAAGAAGATAGCGCTTTTTATGTCAACTTAGGTACACACTTAAATGTCTAAACAGAATCACCTTTGTTTCAGGACAACCTAGATAGATGCTGTAAAAGTACTTGAATTCTAGTGGCTCAAAACAAATAATAACATTCAGCAAAATCAAGTCACTGCCTCCCGTGCTTCCATTTCATTCTCTATAAGACATTCTAACGCAATAATTAAGTCTCTCTCTCCCCCTCCCTCTCTCTCTCTCTCTCTCTCCCTCTCTCTCTCTCTCTCGGGAAGCAGCGGTACATCCCTCGAAAAAATTTATCCCTTTAAGCTCATGGTAATAGTCCCCGAAGCCGCCGCACCACGCCGAAATGACGGCGGCGAATGTGTGATTCAGTATCGGCGGCGGCGCTCCGCCGATTTTAGACCGGTGGCGCGCCACGGCGCGCCGCTTTTTCTAATTAAATATAATAATAAAAATTCCACTTCACCAAGCACGTTCAACCTCGATTTTAGTAAGGATTTTTAAATGGTTGGCTAAAAACATACAAGAACAATATGACAAAACAGGAATTTTTTGGGCCGTGCGGAAAGTGTTTATGTTCACCGTCGATCAGACCAAGTAGAATTCGCATTTTTAGCCACTAGACCCAGGGAAACCTATGTTGTGTTTATGTTTCACATCGCATTGTTCCTATAAAATCCCGTGTTTAGTCATTTCCTTCTTGTTAATGATTTGGGCTAATGTGTGTATAGCTTTCAAAGTTTGAAGTTCAAACTTCTCCTGTTCATCAAATACATACGAAAAGGAAGTGAAAAAAAAGAAACAAATAACAACATCGAAAAAACACTGTATACAAGTCAGATACCATGGCTTAACAACACCAACAATTTTAAATCAGCGGTTACATCACTTCAGTTACAATTGATGTAACAAGTCAGTTTGTTCACTCTGCCTGGAGCCATTGATCTTTTTGCAGTCACTATCAGTCCTGTCGTGCTAAAAAGCCGTTTAGCTGGGGCACTTGTGGCCGGAACAGCCAGAACTTGACGAGCATAAGCTGCCAGTCACGGGATCTGATACTAGCACTGGACCTTGGGGTCCCACAGAATGCCACAAATGGGCTTCTTCTTTGTATCTGCTGAAATAAGTTGTTTTATAAGGGAGAACAAACCTGCACCTTCACCATAGGGCTCCTGTGCACTACACTACAGGAGGAACTAAACTACACCTTTACCCTCTTTTCTTATCAACACGGAATAACCCTCCGAAATTCTTTACTGAAAGAAGTGGTCAATATAGAACGTTTTAAGTCAAAGTTTAAGGCGCCTTCAACTTCAGTGTGTTCTGCTAACTGTGCAAAAAAATGTAATTCATTTCTATAGATATATTTCTATACTAGCTCTAGATAATCTACAAAGTGAGAAACTACTGCAAATCAACATCGATAAATAAATGAAACCCAAAAACGAACAAAAATAACAATAAATAACTGAGTCAAACTCAAAACGAGCAGAAATTAACATAAGTTGGGCTCAAAACCCCTATGTCTTCCCTAGGACATAACATAATTTGCAATTTACTTAAAAAATATAAATGTTTTTACTTTTATAACTTTAATAAATCAAATAATATTAAAATTTTTATTAATAAATATCAGTAAATTCTTATTAAACTGAAAATACATATTAATCAGTAGTTTTTTCTTTGAAGCACACATTATGTTCTGGCCTTGTGAAGGCATAGGGGTTTTGAACCAAAATTATGTTATTTCCTGCGCGTTTTGAACTTGGCTTAGTTATGCATTGAATTTCCTATTCGTTTTGGGTTTCATTTCCTCATTGAGGATCATTTACGGTAGTTTCAAATTTGGTAGATTATTTGACTTTAATTTTGCTTATTTTTGGTTTAATGGAGTTTTTTACTTTTCTTTGAAAAAACTTATTTTGTGGGAAAAGCTTTTTTAATTAATTTCTGTTCGGTTTATATTGACATAGTCTTTTCAGGGAAAAAGAAAATAATACTTTAAATCTTTTCGTTTTTCTAGGAATTTATAGTTTAGCCTGCTATTTGTATGCTGGAAAACAATTTTCAGCAAAATTTAACAACATATACCCTTATAAGAATCTGGACACAAATAATATTTTTTAATTTAGTTTCATACCTCCTCTAGTTGACCTGAAATGGAAAACTTGATAACATTCGCAAAAAAATTTGTTTACTTTCTTTGATAGCTTGGATACACTTACGCTATTTTGATTTGGTCAAATTTTAAGAGCAGAAGAAGCCCTGAAAGATTGAACATAATACCCTCAGTCGTTCTTGGGATACTGCTGAGATGCCTTATTGGGAATTAGCATAAACACAGTGCATTTTGATTTAATCTTAAGGCAGCATTTACTTTTTAAACATAAAGACAAATGGGAAAGTGGGCGTTGGAGGGGGATTAGTTTCCCTCCAATCACTTTCGACTATTAAAAAGGGCATTAGCCCTTTCTATTTTCAATCGAATGAGCCCTTTTCGAAGTTCCTACGAAAACTCCTTCGATACCAAGTGACCTGGTCTAAACAACAACAACAACAAAAAAAGGATACATTATACCCACATCAATTTCTACTATAAAAATGTCAAGCCTTCCAATCACTTTCGATTATTAAAAAGCACACTAGGATTTTCGATTTCCAACCGAATGAGCTCTATTTGAGTTTCTACGACAACACTTTCTATAAACACCTTATATACCCCCAGGGCATAAATAACAACCCTTACCCTAAGGGCTGTGAGGGTGGTTGTCATCCTCTAAGACCTAATGTCCAGAACTTTCAACTCAAAATTTTGATTGTATGTGTTTCGGGAAATGGTGGGCGTGGAAGGGGTGTTAGTAGTAGTATGTTAACTTATACTTTGCTTAGACATATAGGAATCTCCATGTTATTTGCTCACGCCTCTACACCTTTTCAAAGAGAGTGAATATCACCTAAATGGAAATGCCTGTCTTGGCCAACCAGACAGGTTTCTGGGCCAACCAGACAGGTTTCTGGGCCAACCAGACAGGTTTCTGGGCTAATAGGTGAATGGAAATACTGTAGGTACAACATATACGGCAACCTAAATTGAATTTTGAGGGTCGATAAAGTGAAATTATGTCACTATTCTAGTTTTTCTAAACCAGTATCGCCTATAACTTAATATATTCAAAGATTTTTTGATAACTTGATTAGTGATTGGATTTGAATAAAAGGAATTCAAATATTTTGTCTATTAAATACACTGTCGTGTTGTAGCATTTCACAGTATGAATATCTCGTTCAAGGAGTAAAATAGAATATTTGCTCTGGATATTTAAATATGGAGAATTTTAAGAGAGTACATGTGACTATATTTTTTTTTATGTTACATTAATTTGCCTATAAATTAGACTGTCATGTTGTAGCATTAGGTTGATGGCAGAAGGATCTCTTAGAGTAGTTATAGTGTGATAGTGGGGGGCGAGTTGCTAGCGAAAACCCTGTGTGGTTGAATAAAAGGAATCCAAATATTTTGTCTATGAAATAGATTGTCGTGTTGTAGCAATAGGTTGATGGCAGAAGGATCTCTTAGAGTAGTTATAGTGTGATAGTGGGGGGCGAGTTGCTAGCGAATGTGCATTGACTTACCATACAGATTTCTGGGCCAACCAGACAGGTTTCTGGACCAACCAGACAGGTTTTTGGGCTAATAGGTTTATGGAAATACTCTGGGTTCACTTAAATGGAAATACCTGTCTTGGACAACCAGGCAGGTTTCTGGGCCAACCAAACAGGTTTCTGGGCCAACCAGACAGGTTTCTGGGCTAATAAGTGTATGGAAATACTGTGGGTACATCATATACGGCAACCTAAATGGAATTTGAGGGTCGATAAAGTGAAATTATGTCACTATTCTAGTTTTTCTAAACCAGTATTGCCTATAACTTAATATATTCAAATATTTTTTGATAACTTGATTGGTGATTGGATTTGAATAAAAGGAATTCAAATATTTTGCCTATGAAATAGACTGTCGTGTTGTAGCATTTCACAGTTTGAATAACTCGTTCAAGGAGTAAAATAGATTATTTGCTCTGGATATTCAAATATGGAGAATTTTAAGAGAGAACATGTGAGTATATTTTTTTTTTATGTTATATTAATTTGCCTATGAAATAGATTGTCGTGTTGTAGCAATAGGTTGATGGCAGAAGGATCTCTTAGAGTAGTTATAGTGTGATAGTGGGGGGCGAGTTGCTAGCGAATGTGCATTGACTTACCATACAGGTTTCTGGGCCAACCAGACAGGTTTCTGGGCCAACAAGACAGGTTTCTGGGCTAATAGGTGTATGGAAATACTGTGGGTTCACCTAAATGGAAATACCTGTCTTGGCCAACCAGGCAGGTTTCTGGGCCAACCAAGCAGGTTTCTGGGCCAACCAGACAGGTTCCTGGGCTAATAAGTGTATGGAAATACCGGGGGTACATCATATACGGCAACCTAAATGGAATTTGAGGGTCGACAGAGTGAAACTATGTCACTATTCTAGTTTTTATAAACCAGTATTGCCTATAACTTAATATATTCAAATATTTTTTGATAACTTGATTGGTGATTGGATTTGAATAAAAGGAATTCAAATATTTTGCCTATGAAATAGACCCGTCGTGTTGAAGCATTTCACAGTTTGAATAACTCGTTCAAGGAGTAAAATAGATTATTTGCCTTGGATATTCAAATATGGAGAATTTTAAGAGAGTACATGTGAGTATGTTTTTCTTTATGTTATATTAATTTGTCTATAAAATAGACTGTCGTGTTGTAGCATTAGGTTGATGGCAGAAGGATCTCTTAGAGTAGTTATAGTGTGATAGTGGGGGATGAGTTGCTAGCGAAAAACCCGTGTGGTTGAATAAAAGGAATTCAAATATTTTACCTATTAAATAGACTGTCGTGTTATAGCATTAGGTTGATGGCAGAAGGATCTCTTAGAGTAGTTAGAGTGTGATAGTGGGGGGCGAGTTGCTAAAAAATATGCATTGACATACCATACAGGTTTCTGGGCCAACAAGACAGGTTTCTGGGCTACTAGGTGTTTGGAAATACTCTGGGTACACCTAAGTGGAAATACCTGTCTTGGCCAACCAGACAGGTTTCTGGGCCAACCAGACAGGTTTCTGGGCTAAGAGGTGTATGGAAATACTGTGGGTACACCATATAAGGCAACCTAAATGGAATTTGAGGCTCGATAAAGTCAAATTATGTCACTATTCTAGTTTTTCTAAACCAGTATTGCCTATAACTTAATATATTAAAATATTTTTTGATAACTTGAGTGGTGATTGGATTTGAATAAAAGGAATTCAAATATTTTGCCTAGAAAATAGACTGTCGTGTAGTAGCATTTCACAGTTTGAGAATATTTACTGAAACTGAAACACATGGACTGTTTAATTAGCATAGGAATCTTTATCAATAATGCCGTGAAATCCAGAACCCCTTCCATGAAAATATCGTCCAAACTAACCCCCAACCCCCCCAAACTGGTCTTGGGAAGACATAGAGGTTTTGCACCTAAAGTCGGTTCATTTCTGCGCGGTTTGAGTTTGACTCGATTATTTATTGTAATTTCTTTTCGGTTTGGGTTTCATTTGTTTATAGATGCTGATTAGTGGTAGTTTCACGCTTGGTAGATTATTTAATTTTATTTTTGCTCAATTTTTGTTTCTTTACTTTTCTTTGAAAAACTTATTTTGTAGAAAAAGTTTTTTTTAATTAATTACATATAGTATTGGTTATTGGGAAGCATACAGACGTTTTCAGGGGGATTTTTTCTAGTGTGGGGGGGGGTATTCAAATTCTTCCTTGAGTAGCTACCACTGTGAGGGATCTAAGCCTTTATTCTCCCTTGATGCAATAGGCAATGGGATATTATAGTGAACATAGCTATAAATTTAATAACATAAAATATTTGATTCAAGATGTGATATGTATTAAGAACCTTACTTCTTTTCAGAGGTAAAGAGACGTATTGTTTAATTAAGAATAGGAAGTTTTTTTAAAAGTGAAAACAGCTTTAATATAGATAATATCTTATCAAAAATATACTTGGTTTAGCCTTTATCTAGGAATTCCGCTCTTTTCTTTATGTGTTTAAGTAGCTTGAAATTTAGGTCTTTAAGCTTGCAAGCTACCTACTGAGAAAACTGAAAATAATTTTTTATTTTAGGATGTTGTTGATCAAACCCCCCAGCAAAAGCGAGCAAAGTTGGATGTCACCCCTGACAGCAATGTGAGTTATAGCAAAATACACCATGATAATACCCCCTTGCACATTTTTGAAGATTCCAGTGCTACAAGAAAACAGATAAGGATGCTTATAAAAACACAAGAAAAAGATAGATATTCACTTCTATTTAAAGAAAGAGGTGAGAGACGCTATGCTCAGTTAAACAATGCAAGGAAGTATCCTATAGTGTTGTTATGCTAAATTTCCAATTGGTCTGTGAATGTTCGTTTCTAAAAGCAGTATTTTTTTGATTTCAAATAAAATTCGTTGGCTTTTTTAATTCTCCCACAACGCAAAGGGTCCAGAGATTCTTAGAATATAGTTTATATCCTAGCCCCCTGCGAGATAACCTATTCATCACTTGAAAAGCCCATATCTGAGGTAGTCACTGCTATATTTTATCAAGGAAATATCTGAATACATTTAATGTATAGTATGAATGGATTGCAAAAAACACGAAAGTACTACTACTAATAACAACTCACTGCACTACAAAAACATCTGATGTAGTCACAGCCATTTTTTATCAAGAAAATACCTGAATGCATTTAATATATAGTATACATGTCTTGCAAAAAAAACACGAAAATTCATCTGGTAGTAAAAATCCACAGAAACACAACACACTCTCAGTTAGTCAATTCTATTTTTTATAGGTGAAATATAAGAATGAATATAAGGTCTGTTGAGAATTTCATGCAAATAACACTAAAGTACTAATACTAGTAAAAACTAATTACACTACAAAGCCATCTGAAGAAGTAACGGCTATGTTTTATCAAGAACACATCAGAAAGCATTTAAGTTATAGTATGATTGGCTTCCAAAAAGCACGAAAGTACTACTACTAGTATCAACTCACTGTAACACAAAACCATCTGAGGTAGTCACGGTTATGTTTTATCAAGAAAATATCTGAATGCATTTAAGGTATAGTATGAATGGATTGCAAAAAACACGAAAGTACTTCTCCTAGTGTCAACTCACTGCACCACATCACCATCTGAGGTAGTCACGGCTATGTTTTATCAAGAGAATATCTGAATGCATTTAAGGTCTAGAAGTAATGACTTGCAAAAAACATTACAATACTACTACTAGCATCAACTCACTGCACTACAAAACCATCTGATGTAGTCACGGCTATGTTTTATCAAGGAAACTTCTGAATACACTTAAGGTATAGTATGAATGGCTTGCAAAAAACACGAAAGTACTACTACTAGTAACAACTCACTGCACCACAAAACCATCTGAGGTAGTCACGGCTATGTTTTATCAAAGAAATATCTGAATGCATTTAAGGTATAGTATGAATGATTTTAAAAAAGCACGAAAGTACTGCTACTAGCTTCAACTTACGTCACTATATCAACCTCTAAGGTAGTAAAGTCTATTTTTTATCAAGAAAATATCAGAATCTATTTAATGTATAGCAAGAAGAACTTGTAAACAAAATTACTATAAAACTAAGATCATAATATCTCTGCCCTAAAAAAAACTCAAAGATAGAAAATGCTATTTTTTATAAATTTAAAATATTAATTCAAATAATTTCTAGTATGAATGTCTTGAAAAAAACACAAAAGTATTACTACTAGTAAAAACTAACTGCACAACAAAACCATCTTATGTAGTCAATGCTATTTTTTATCAAGAAAATATCAGAATACATTTAATGTCTAGTATGAATGGCTTGCAAAAAACACGAAAGTACTACTACTAGTAACAACTCACTGCACTACAAAACCATCTGATGTAGTCACGGCTATGTTTTATCAAGGAAACTTCTGAATACATTTAGGGTATAGCATGAATGGCTTGCAAAAAACACGAAAGTACTACTACTAGAAACAACTCACTGCACCACGAAACCATCTGAGGTATTCTAGGCTATGTTTTATCAAGAAAATATCAGAATGCATTTAAGGTATAGTATGAATGGCTTGCAAAAACACGAAAATACTACTACTAGTAACAACTTACTGCACCACAAAACCATCTGAAGTAGTCACGGCTATGTTTTATCAAGAAAATAACTGAATGCATTTAAGGTATAGTATGAATGGCATGCAAAAAACACGAAAGTACTACTACTAGTAACAACTCACTGCACCACAAAACCATCTGAGGTAGTCACGGCTATGTTTTATCAAGAAAATATCTGAATGCATTTAAGGTCTAGTACGAATTACTTGCAAAAAAAACACGGAATTGCTACTAGTAGTAACAACTCACTGCACCACAAAACCATTTGATGTAGCCACGGCTATGTTTTATCAAGGAAACTTCTTAATGCATTTAAGGTATAGTATGAATGGATTGCAAGAAAAAAACGATACATCGGATAACATTGACCAAATCAATCTATTAGAATGAATAAATTCTCTACCATCATCCATTGTTGGATTTCTGACTATGAAAAAATTGTAAGTAAGTAAGTAGCAAACTCTTTCTTGAATTCAACTCATGGATACACAATACAGATATTATAAAAAAAATTGTAATTTCCAGACTTCATTTGCATGCAATAGATACCGAGAGTTCAATGACTCCTCCCCGCAATGACTTCTAAGGGTTTTATGACTCCTCCCCACAATGAATTCAGATGGTTTTAGGACTCATCCCCCTAGCCATAACTCCATTCAACCTTGAGCGAAGGTATAAAAGTATGATGAAGTATTTCTCTACTTAACAATTACATTAATAGCTTCCAAGATGATAGGACTGTATGACACCAAATTTATCGGTTTGAAAAAATCATCTTGTGGTGTTATATTTGAATGTGCATTTTTATTATTGTCTATGGAACACGAAGAAATTAACTGTTATTATTAGATAGTGAACTATAATATGTTTGAGTATGAAAAAAGCTTGTGGAGTACTACATTACGTCATATAAACAGACTAGGATTCTACGATAGTGATTACACAACTTGATAATACTGGTCAGGAACTGAAAAATGTTCAGGAGGAAGTCAATGGAATTTGAAGCTTTTTTGGGTTTGAAGCACTCTACGTAAAGGGTAATGTAACTACAGATAAAATTTTAATTCAAAAGTTTGACCCTAGGATTCTTATTTTCAATCTAGAAGAGTTTAAGTGTCCTAAATTTAAAGGGGTTTATCACCGTCCTGAAGACGAGTTTAGGCTCTTCGCACAGTGGATACCTAAGGACATATCTGATCGTGATAAATCCATAAGACATGGTAAAAACTATTCTATATCATGGGACCGTCGTTTCTGGACGTTTAAGAGTGAACTCATAAGTTCTATTGTTATGTAAATATGTGTTGTTTTTTTTTCTCAAAAAAAAAATATGTTAATACATATAAGCAATAAATATATTTAAGCTTAACCCGTCTTTATTATTTAGAATAGTTCTATTCATTTCATTAAATTATGAAGAAATTGTAAGTAAGTAACAATCGCTTTCTTGAATTGGCTTCCTGGACACAATACAGATATTTAATTCAAGAAATCATGATAAAATCGTCAGTAAGTGATAAACTATTTATTGTTTTCACCTATTGGATACACAATACGGAAATTTCATTCAAGAAATTATGAAGAAATTGTAAATAGGTAACAAACTCTTTCTTGAAGTCACCTCTTGTATACATAAAGCAGAAATTTTATTCAAGAAATTATAAAAAAATTGTTAGTAAGTAACAATGTGACAGTTTGTGTGCAAGGCAGAGCAATTTCGTCACCAATTCCACTATTTAATGCCCCCCTCCACCTCACCGCAGCAGCCCTCCCGCGGCGTTCCCCACCCCCGATGTTTGCTAGAATTCTTTAAGAATGACCCCTGAATCACAGAAACCGTTTAATTAGAATAAATAGCTCTTTTGAAAGTACTAAAACACTTTAGCATAAAGAACGAGGCATTGACTAGGGGGCGAACACCACCGATGTCTCTGATTGGCTCCTAAAAAAATGGTAAATTCCACTATTTAATGCCCCCCTCCGGCCAAACTCTTTCTTGAAGTCACCTCTTGTAAAGACATTGAGTGTACACCACGACGGCGCATACATAGTGAGAGAGACATGCAAAGTCGACAGCTTTATTTCCTTTTTTAAGGTTAATTTAGACGAGGTTACGTGCGCGCACATAACCTCGTCTAAAATAACCTTAAAAAATGAAATAAAGCTATGTCGACTTTGCATGTACTAATCTACCACTAAAAACTACCACTAATCAGCATCTATAAATAAATGAAACCCAAACCAAAAAGAAATTACAATAAATAATCGAGTCAAACTCAAAACGAGCAGAAATTAACATAAGTTGGGGCCAAAACCCCTATGCCTTCCTAAGGCCAGTGTGCGGGGTTGGGGGTTAGGTGGGAGGATCTTTCCATGGAGGGGGCTCTGGATTTCCCAGCATTATTTAAAAAGCTTTCTATGCTAATTAAACAGTTCATGTGTTTCAATTTTAGTAAATATTCTCAAACTGTGAAGTGCTACAATACGACAGTCTATTTTATACGTAAAATAATTGAATTTTTTTTATTCAAATCCAATCACCAATCAAGTTATCAAAAAATATTTGAATATATTAAGTTATAGGCAATACTGGTTTAGAAAACTAGAATAGTGACATAATTTCACTTTATCGACCCTCAAATTCCATTTAGGTTGCCGTATATGGTGTACCCACAGTATTTCCATACACTTATTAGCCCAGAAACTTGTCTGGTTGGCCCAGAAACCTGCCTGGTTGGCCAAGACAGGTATTTCCATTTAGGTGTACCAGGAGTTTTTCAATACACCTATTAGCCCGGAACCCTTTGTGTTTGGCCCAAAAACATGTCTGGTTTGCCCATAAATCTGTGTTTCATGTAAATACACATTCTATAGCAACTCGCCCCCCATTATCAAACTCTAACTACACTAAGAGATCCTTTTGCCAGCAACCTGTTATTACAACCTGACAGTTTATTTCATAGGTAAAATATTTGAATTCCTTTTATTCAACCACACGGGTTTTTCGCTAGCAACTCATCCTCCGCTATCACACTATAACTACTCTAAGAGATCCTTCTGCCATCAACCTAATGCTACAACACGACAGTCTATTTTATATACATATTAATATAACATAAAAAAAATATACTCACATGTACTCTCTTAAAATTCTCCATATTTTAATATCCAGAGCAAATAATCTATTTTACTCCTTGAACGAGTTATTCAAGCTGTGAAATGCTACAACACGACAGTCTATTTCATAGGCAAAATATTTGAATTCCTTTTATTCAAATCCTATCACCAATCAAGTTATCAAAAAATATTTGAATATATTAATTTATAGGCAATACTGGTTTAGAAAAACTAGAATAGTGACATAATTTCACTTTATCGACCCTCAAATTCCATTTAGGTTGCCGTATATGGTGTACCCACAGTATTTGCATACACTTATTAGCCCAGAAACCTGTCTGGTTGGCCCAGAAACCTGTCTGGTTGGCCCAGAAACCTGCCTGGTTGGCCAAGACAGGTATTTCCATTTAGGTGTACCCACAGTATTTCCATACACCTATTAGCCCAGAAACCTGTCTGGTTGGCCCAGAAACCTGTCTGGTTGGCCCAGAAACCTGTATGGTAAGTCAATGCACATTCGCTAGCAACTCGCCCCCCACTATCACACTATAAATACTCTAAGAGATCCTTCTGCCATCAACCTAATGCTACAACACGACAGTCTATTTTATAGGCAAATTAATATAACATAAAAAAAAATATACTCACATGTACTCTCTTAAAATTCTCCATATTTGAATATCCAGAGAAAATAATCTATTTTACTCCTGAACGAGTTATTCAAACTGTGAAATGCTACAACACGACAGTCTATTTCATAGGCAAAATATTTGAATTCCTTTTATTCAAATCCAATCACCAATCAAGTTATCAAAAAATATTTGAATATATTCAGTTATAGGCAATAATGGTTTAGAAAAACTAGAATAGTGACATAATTTCACTTTATCGAGCCTCAAATTCCATTTAAGTTGTCGTTTGTGATGTACCCACTGTATTTCCATACACATATTAGCCCAGAAACCTGTCTGGTTGGCCCAGAAACCTGTCTGGTTGGCCCAGAAACCTGTCTGGTTGGCCAAGACAGGTATTTCCATTTAGGTGTACCCACAGTATTTCCATACACCTATTAGCCCAGAAACCTGTCTGGTTGGCCCAGAAACTTGTCTGGTTGGCCCAGAAACCAGTATGGTAAGTCAATGCACATTCGCTAGCAACTCGCCCCCCACTATCACACTATAACTACTCTAAGAGATCCTTCTGCCATCAACCTAATGCTAAAACACGAAAGTCTATTTCATAGGCAAAATATTTTAATTCCTTTTATTAAACCACACGGGTTTTTAGCTAGCAGCTCGCCCCCCACTATCACACAATAACTACTCTAAGAGATCCTTCTGCCATCAACCTAATGCTACAACACGACAGTCTAATTTATAGGCAAATTAATATAACATAAAAAAAATATACTCACATGTACTCTCTTAAAATTCTCCATATTTGAATATCCAGAGTAAATAATCTATTTTACTCCTTGAACGAGTTATTCAAACTGTGAAATGCTACAACACGGCAGTCTATTTCATAGGCAAAATATTTGAATTCCTTTTATTCAAATCCAATCACCAATCAAGTTATCAAAAAATATTTGAATATATTAAGTTATATGCAATACTGGTTTAGAAAAACTATAATAGTGACATAATTTCACTTTATCGACCCTCAAACCCCATTTAGGTTGCCGTATATGGTGTACCCACAGTATTTCCATACACCTATTAGCCCAGAAACCTGTCTGGTTGGCCCAGAAACCTGTCTGGATGGTCAAGACAGGTATTTCCATTTAGGTGATATTCACTCTCTTTGAAAGGTGTAGAGGCGTGAGCAAATAACATGGAGATTCCTATATGTCTAAGCAAAGTATAAGTTAACATACTACTTTTAGTTGCCTTCCAATCACTTTCGACTATTAAAAAGGGCACAAGCCACTCCTATTTCCAATTTAATGAGCCCTTTTCAAATTTTCTACGACAACTTCTTTGATACGAAATGCCCTGATCTAAAGGAAAAAATAATAAATAATACATTGTGCCAACATCGTTCTTATATACCTCCAGGGCATAACTACAAAACCCTTTCCCTCAGGGTTTTGGGGGAGTAAACTCCTCAAAAAACATATTTTCTCTCTGGAAATCAGTTACACTGAACAGAATGGCTATCTTAAAATTTTGATTGAGTGTGTTCGGGGAAATGGTGGGCGTGGAAGGGATGTTAGCTGCCTTCCAATCACTTTTGACTATTAAAAAGGGCACTAGTTATTCCAATTTCCAATCGAATGAGCCTTTTTTGAAGTTTCTACGACAACTCCTTCGATACGAATTGCCCTGGTATGGAAAAAAAAAAAAAAAAAAAAGTACATTGTGCCAACATTTTTCTTTACTTAGACAGCTCGATTGCGCTGCCTATGACAACAACCAGAATTGCCTAATGATCTTTTACCTACCTCTTTTCATCCGAAAAATCACAAAGAAAAATGAACAGAATTTTAAAGTGGAAGGTAGAATTTTTGTTTCAAGAAAAATTTCTTCTTCTCCTTCCGATGAACCGATATACATGGCGGGCCCAAGATGACAGCATTTATTTTTAAGAAACAGATTAGCCGGGATGACGGTTGAAGCCCGGAGGTCGATATCGATAACCAAAAGAGAGAGAAAAAAACGGGGGCGTAGTAGTGACGCCGCCGCCGGTAGACTCAGTGGCGGCGTCCGCGCGCGGATGCCAGCTCGGCGGTGCGCCGCCGGTTTTTTTCGGCGGCACGCCGCCGATTTTTGGCGCGGCTTCGGGGTCTACATGGTAAACTCCTTTGCAAAATCATTTCATTTCGTTATTTTCGGAATTCAAAATCTTTTAGCTGAGTCTGAGCTATTTCGCTTATGGCCATTTTTTTCATCCCACCTCTTCTTCTCTCAGTGTGCTGAAGTTTTTAGTTTCCAAAAATTAATAGCTGCTACTTAGCCTATATATCATATGCATTTTCAAAGGGTTCTAGGCGTTTACCCCCTCCCCGGAAAATACCCCCGACGGAAAATACCCCCCTCCCTTGGAAAATAAGATTATAAATTTGAGAAATTTTATTTGAGTTTTTTTTTTGTTTCCGAAGGGGGAAGGAATTTTGGTACTTGTGAATTATGCGCCACTCACTCAAGTTTACGCTGTGTAAAATTCGAGAACACACCGGTTTTTTTGTTAGTTTAAAAATAAATTTGGGCTAGATGTTTGAATATTAGGGGGGGGGGGGTAAAGTAGAGTGGGTATACATGCAAAATGTCTTTGGTAAAATTATCCTGCATATTAAATAGATAGATAGAGAAGTTTATTTTAAAGCCAAAAATACGGCCATTAGCGCAGTAAAATAACATAAATGAAAGGCACAAATAACAAAACTTTGATCAGCGATCATCATAAGACACTTAGTTGAAACACAACATTAACCTAACAATAGTACTTAATACTTGGAAAAACGGTCATAAAAAAATAAATAAAAACAAAAAAAACACTCAACACTTGGAAAACCAATCAAATAAAACATTACATTTAATTTATACCGGGAATTTTTTTTTTCTTTTTTTTTTTTTTTTTTTTAACAAAATTTCCATATACATCGCTGTTCTTCTGTAATTTTTTAGTGGTCATACCTAGAAAGAATTATTTTATGACTTCAAACTGTCAAAATACTTTACTCCCCCCCCCCCCTTATGTGCAAATATATAGACCAAATTATATATTTCCCATATATTCTGTCACTTGTCTTGTTTCGCGCTAAGCTGAAAAAAAAAACTAACGAAGAAACCGATTTGTTTTCGAGTTTTACACAGCGTAAACTTGAGTGAGCTGCCCATAATACACAAGTACCAAAACTCCTTTCCCCTACGAAAATTAAAAAATTAAAACTCAAATAAAATTCTCAAATTTGGAAAGCCTTATTTTCCACAGGGGGGGGGATATTTTCCGAGGGGGGGCTATTTACCGGGGAAGTAAAGTATTTGGACAATTTGAAGTCAGAAAATAATTCTTTCTAGGTATATAGCCACTAAAAAATACAGAAGAATAGCGAGGTATCTGGAAATTTTCTTAAAAAAAAAAAATCCCTGTATAAAGTAAATGCAATGTTTTACTTAAGTGTTTTTTCCAAGTGTTACGAGTTTTTTTTTTTAAATGACTGCTTTTCCAAGTATCAAATACTATTATTAGGTTAATGTAGTGTTTCATTTAAGTGTTTTATGGTGACGGCTGATCAAAGCTTATGTTATTTGTGCCTTTCATTTATGTTATTTTACTATGTTCATGGCCGTATATTTGGTTTTTAAATACATTTCTCTATCTATCTACCTAATATGCAGAATACTTGTACCATACACATTTTGCATGCAGACACGATATACTTTAATCCCCCCCCCCCTAATATGCAAATCTATAGCCCAAATTTATTTCTAAAGTAACAAAGAAATTAACGAAAAAACTGATGAGTTCTCGAGTTTCACACAGCGTAAACTTGAGTGAGTGGCGCATAATACACAAGTATCAAAATTCCTTCCCCCTACGGAAATAAAAAAAATAAAACTCAAATAAAATTCTCAAATTTGGTAAGCCTTATTTTCCACGGGGGGTATTTTCCGGGGGGGAGGGTATTTACCAGGGGTATTTTCCAGGAAGTAATCACCGGAGGGGTAAACGCCGGCTACCCTTTCAAAAGAGGCCATAGCGCCTTACTATGCTGAAGCGTTTTTGTTGTAAATGTATTGTTAAATAAATAAACTCAGATCTGAAACAATTAAATTAAAAAAAAAGCTGTCACTGATGATAATATTAACCCATGTCGCTCTTTACTTACAGTTCGTTCCCTCAAACCGTTTTAAAAATCGCTTATGAAGTCTTCTTTTCCCATACAAATATCTTGCATAATTAATAACGATGTGCCTCTTGTTTTAAAAGCGGCTGAAAATCCTCGTTAAGGAGCTTAAAGTCAATCTCTGGCCATTATATGGGCAGGAAGTTTATTCAACAAATCAATAGACCTTGGGAAATTTTTGCGATGAACATTCTTATACGGAACTATCCTGGTGAAGGAATCAGTACAACGATATTGATATTCCCTAATAAAAAGGCATTGGTGCCCCTCCCCCAAACCCCGGGAAAAAAAGCATACACGGACATGGGCCTGGTGCAAAATGGGTCAAAAGTTGGAATAAAGGTATACATCTCAAATGAAACAACTGCTTAAATCTTACACACACGCAGGAGCCCCCCTCCCATCCAGTTAAGATCTCATCTGACGGTCTTTTTTTTTATATAAGTTGAGTGTTATACTATTTTGAAGAACTGCCCCCATCCCCTTTAATAAATAAATTCCAGCATGAATGCCAAAATTTAAATATTAGCCAATCTTTCGTTAATTTTGGCAATTAATTCAAAAATGCTTAAATTTCATCCCAACGACCAAGATACTTCCCGATCAAAGGCTTCGGGTATTCGCTTAGACTCAAAAATTTTTCGTATTC
This sequence comes from Artemia sp. Qi Xiang Cuo, assembly GCF_049724085.1. Lineage (NCBI taxonomy): Eukaryota > Metazoa > Arthropoda > Branchiopoda > Anostraca > Artemiidae > Artemia > Artemia sp. Qi Xiang Cuo. Next base: position 37,765,034 of record NC_142810.1, on the reverse strand, counting down.
GATGAGCTAGACGTATTTATTGTTTCGCCATTTGGTCATTTACTGGAATAAGAATGCACTTGTGGAAAGTAAACTTCCCAGCTCACTCGAGGAAAATGGAAATTTACTTCACCAGCATATACTCATTACCGAGAACACACGTTTTATATTTCCAATTACCTGAATTCGGTTAAGTCACGTTTCTTTAGCGCACGTTGGGAAAAGTCAGGGAAACAGATAACAACCTAAGAGTAACCAAACCAATATTTTTAATAGGACTAAAATAAATATTGGTACAGGAGTAACTAGAGGCTGACATATAATAAATACGATGGGGAGCATTTCAGCTAATGCGGTGGAAACTTAAATTCCAAAAAAATCACGCTTCTCTTGGAAAGAGATGCGAGTCAGAAAATCGTATTTTGAGTAATTAAATCAGAAGTTTGTTTTGATTATGCTCAAGCCACTGAAAACTATAAGTCAATTTCATACCTACCATTTGGAGTCTTCAAGCAAATGGGGGTAAAAACTGCAACGAAAGAGCGGTCCCAACGGATATTGAAGTTTGCGAGATTATACTCATCCAAAGAATTTGTTCTTCGAGGCAATTGTAATTTATTAAAATTAGTTACTTTACAACTTATATACAACAATTAACGAGCATAAAAGGATTCAAACAATTTCAAAAAGAAAGACGATTGCAACCCCAAAATTTGGTCTGATCTTAATAAAAATCTGCAGTATGACTGTGTAATTTACACTTTACAATTAACTAAATAAAAAAAAAACATTTTTCCGTATTGAAGAAAATAGCGACATTAATGTTTAAATTGAATAGAAATTATTCCGTATATGAGGGGGGCTGCCCTCTCCTCAACCCCCTGCTCTTTACATTAAAGTTTTATAAAAGTCAAATTTTAGCACTAAGAGCGGGAGGGGGCTGAGGAGAAGGTAGCCCCACCCTCCTCACATACAGTATAGTTTCTGCTCGTTTAATGTCGATCTTTACTTTCATATGAAAGAGCTTTGTTTACTTAGTTTCTGTTCGTTTTTAATAAAATACCCAGGATTACCCTAATTCAAGGAGGGCTGCCACCCCCTCTAACCCGAAGACAGGAACGTCTTTAACGATTAGGCAGAACATTTGGAATATGTGTTAAGCCGTGATAAAGTTGTAGGAAATGATGTACGAAAGAATGACATTTTTTTTACAATTTGGAAGGGAAGGATGATTAATTTTGCGAAGAAGAGTTAGTGACAGTACTAAAAAGATGGAAAAAAAAACGCGACTAGGGAGCGACCAGTAATGATTTGTTGTCTACCACTCTTCCAAACCCCCGGAGGAGTCCTAGACCAAACGTCACAGGAAAGTCGTCCTTGCCTCATCGAGTCATGTGCCCCCAGTATCGCCACCTTCTAAGTCAAATTACGTCGGTTATTTAAGGTTGCTTGGTGAGAAGCCTGATCCTGGTGTTTGGTACTCTATGAGCCCAATAAATCGGAAGTTTTCTTTGCAAGCCATTATTCTAGACAGCTCTAGACAAGCTCCAGAATTCGCATCCATAGGTCATTATGGAGATTAAGTTGCTGTTGGACGGACGCAGTTTCAACTGCAGGCCTGTTTGGTAGGCTTGTGAAGCTAGCTCCTGAATGATCCGCTGCACATCTTCTGTGAAAGGAGTAGCGAGAACTATAGCATCGGCATTGTCTCAATCGCAAAGTTGTCTCTGAAGGTTTAACTATACCCCGCCGCAGAAGTTGCAAGATCTCAGAACGTAGTCGATTATAATGGATAATGAGATTGGAGATAGGAGGCATCCTTGTCTCACGCCCAATTCAACAGCAAACCATTCCGTCTGTCCCTTTTTAGTGTATACTGCGCATAACTGCCCTTAGCACAGGGTTTTGATCCTCCTTATAAATTTTCCAGAGATTCCATAAAACCAAAAAATTTCCCACATTGCTCCTTGATGGAAAGAATCATAAGCTTTCGGAAAGTCTATGAAAACTAAAATGATCTTTACTTTTGACGGGTAACTTTAAACTTTATGAATGTAATATATTTGAAATAGTCCAAAACTTTCAGCCGATTCTTTTCATGTACAAGTATATAATGTTATCATAACTCATTTTTTAGTGCTTCGGTTACTATGTTCAAGTAGCCTCTTTACTTACAATTCGTTATCAAGAACTGTCTAAAAAAGAAATTGGCAATTTCTGCCATTTTAAAGAGCAAAATAATATTATAGACCCAAAGAGGGCTAAAATGCTATCAAGTGAAAATTCAGAGACAACCAAATAATTTATGACTATCAATAATTATACAAAGCATCACAGTTGCTAGACTGTATTCCTGCCGGTTAGTACACTCATCCCTAACACAGTATAGAGAATATACAGTGCTCCCTAAGCATATTTCAGCTTTTACAAAATAATAGATAATTACAGACAATTATTTTTACCTTACTTGACTAAGCTGGTTCATTTGAGGCTTCGTCAATTTTTGAACAGTAATGCTTAATTTGGCAGGAGCTTTAAGATGAGCCAGAAACCTTTCTGTGGGTAGGGGGAGGGGGCACCTACCCACATCTCCAGACGTGCAATTTTTCATTTATGGGTTCTTCAGATCATAGTTGGTCTGATTGTTTACTAACAACTTAGTAGAGAGCATACCTCAAAAATAAAAACTCGTGCTTCAAATAAAATGTTTAGTGGAAGATGATGCTAATTGACACTAAGTCAAAAATGGTAACTATTATTGAGGTTCAACTTATAAATCATTTTTAATTACGAAAACAAAATATTTAAAAATAAAAAAAAGAGTCTATACCCACTTGAAAACAACAGCAAATCATAAGGAAGTGCACCCTTGGAATCTCCATAACCGACAATCTTTGACCAGAGATTTACATTCCCCCGTTTTGGAGACCTAGTGAAGTGTCCCATTATTTGTTTTCAGTAGCGCTAGCAGGCAACTGACAGGTCATGCAGAGATTAAAAGGGGTCATCTGAAAGCTGATTTTTGACATCTAGTTCCCTTTTTAAAGTGACAAATGAGGTCACCCCACCAAGTACCACTTCGGACCTATTTTGTGCTGCAAAATTATGGTTTGGGTCCAACAAGGGCCATAATGTCATCGATTCAATATAATCAAGAAGCTCATATTAAGAAGTTTCAGGAGAAGCTTCAAGGGCCACAGTGTCAGCGATTCAATATTGCTGGAAAGCTTCATCATTTTCAGATGATACACTTCCACACAGAGGCACATTTGTCTCTAAGACTTTCCTCTCTGCTTTCCCATTTAATACACCCCTTGCCTATTTTGAAACGCATAATACTATAGCCATCTGGCAGTATTAGGGGTAAATTAAGCAGGAGCCAACCTCCCTTAAGTATAGTTTACATTTACATTTATTCAAATAAGACAAGCAGAGAAAATATCAGCCCCTCCCTCCTCTTCTCAAAACCCCAAATTCGTCACTCTGCAGCTTCGACACATGCAATATCTCCAAAACTAAATCCTTTTATTAGTCTAAAGTCTACGTTGAAATACGTAAAAAGATTATTTTAAACTAGTTCATAGCAACAGAGTACGTTACGCGTTGGCCTACCAATACTTCGATTTTGTAGAAATGGGGCTTTAATTCTCATTGTGGCAATTTTTCCAGTTATTTGTTTCACTTGGCAACTTTAAGATTGCTCTCGTAATGTCTACATGATAGAGTTGGATAATTGAAATCTCGACCATCGATTTATGGCATAAAACAGAAGGTTGCATGTGTACATACGGTCTTTTCGTATTATTTCTAAAGGTACTTTCTAAAACTAAAACATTACCAGTATATAAAAATAATTTTCTGAGCCTAACTTCAATCAGTACAGTAAAGCTGATAATGCAGCGTTGCAAGTAAAGGGTTGGTCCTCATAACACCAAATTAATATGAACAAGAGGACAATTACCCCTCATTCCCCCATCCTTAACGTTCAAATGGTTACTTGGACTTTACTGAGAACTTATTGCAATAAAACACGTGCCCAACACATGTTTTTCGATTAAAAAAAAAATATATATATATTTTCAAGTTTTCAACCAATGATCTTCGGACCTCGTAGCCCTCACTGCTCCCCAGTCCTTGTTTTTGATGTACTGGTGAATTTGTGTGTGCAGTATTTATGAGTGTTCGATCTATTTAATGAGTAACGAAATATTCGAGCTTTACTCCGCCTTTGACAACTTTCTGTGCCCAATGCTTAAACATGTGAAACTGAAATAAGTTCAGCAGAGTCAAAATTCAACTGGAAATTCTTTAGAACTCCCACCAGATTCTGTGGGACGACAGGTATTAAAAAACGTAGCGTATACATTTGTGTAAGGATCTAAGAAAACTTTTTTGCTCCCCCCCCCCCCCACACACACACAATACAAAATTGGAAAGGATTTGCTACAAGTAGTAAACAAATGGATTAGAGTTCATGGAGGGAAGTAAACAGTATCACTCTGCAAAATGCTGGAGATTCGCCCCTGTCCCGTTCGTATCTGCCAGCAAACAGAGAGGTATTCCAGTCTCCTGTCTCCCCTGGCAAAATTCCGACTGGATTTCTTAGCCGTGAAACAAAACAGAGAAGACTTGCCAAATCTATAACCATGGAATGTTAATTTATCAACAGTGAAAATACCAGACCCCCCCCCCGCGGGCCTTTCATCAAATTTTTGACCCATATGCACGCACATTCTAGTCTAATATCCAATTTTTACCCCGGAGATGCAACTTCTACCCGAAAAAGAACAGTTTTAAGTGTGTGTATAAAAAATAAAAGCCAAGTATGATTTAGAATCCACAGATTACACGCTCTGCCGACATAATGAAACAAGGACCACTTCCGTTTATAATTATACATTAAACAAAGCATTACGCGTTGTTCACTTTGAATTCAAATGTCAACACTACCTCCATTTTCATATCCTCAAAAAAGAGCAAAGCATATCCGACATAAAGAACTAAAAGGACCGACAAGGACCTAACATATTACATAGGTCCCAATTCTGAGACCAACTGAAACCTTTTATTCCGGAAACCAACATTTCTAGCTTCTGTCTCGCGCAAGAAATAAATGAATCGTCAAAAGAAAAAGTTCAAGAAACCGAGGCGGACTGTAATATACCTGACAAAAGTAGATCATCAAGCTGGGAGCACGGATCGTATTTAACAAGGATGTAACGTTTGCAAACACAAAGAGTATGGGCAACTTACATGGGGAGAAACTAGCACTCATCTCGACAAAAACTAACAACACCATCTAGCATATGGCGTTTCTTCACATTATTTTCAACTTTGGTAATTGTGTCTTTTTCGAAGAAACTGAGATTAGACATTTACTACTACTCTAATTTTGCGAATTACTAATTTCAGTAATTTGACCTTATTATTACACTTCAAAAGGCCAGGAAAGGCCAAATGCTATATAGCACTGATGGCTCTCTTGTCGACATTAGCACCAATTTCCACTCTTATATGTTACCCATTCTCTTTGTTGCAAACTGAAAATATAAAAAAAGAAATACTTAACCAATTACAGCCTCAAGTAATAGAGTGTATCAAGTCCATTTTGCATGTTACCGAAGTCCAATATATAAACATTGGTGAAACCCAGCATGCTCCAATATAAAATAAACAAACTTTAAAATTAATAATCAAGTAAAATTTGAACGAAGAGGTTTTATAACAAACAGGACTGGAGCTAACACCTCAGACCTCAGAGCCTTCTATAGACCAGAGCGTTATTTGCGTTTTACTAAATGCAAGATATATAACCCTATTAAACATTTTCTCCTTTTAAAATTAACAAATAAAAATTGCTAAGATCCCCAGGAATGAATACCAAAGTGGATATTAAACAATCAATTTACTTTCGTGAGTTCTTATCATTAATCTTTCTTTTATGGTAATTTTCTTTCGTTTTTTTGCTGTTGTGGTTGATGTTTTGACAAATGAAAACCACATTGTTGAAAATATGTATCATTTTCAATCCAAACAACATTCAAGCCATTTTAGGTTTTTGAGAAGGAGGGAAGGGCTCAGGTAGCACAACGCTAATTTATAAACACCAATTAGCCTTGATTTTTTTTTTTTTTTTTTGCTGTATTGCTGCTGATGTTCTGAAAAACAAAAAAAGACTGCTGAAAATACAAAGCACTTGAGTATAGCGCAAACGACGTTTTCGTCTTCAGAATGCTTTGAGTGCGTTAGCCCTACTCCTGTTTGATTAAAGCTTGACTTAATTATTCGTTTCAGTATTTGGTCGTTTTAGTCTTGTTTATTCATTGATATTAATTTCTGTTCGGTTTAGGTTTGAATTATTATTTGACTTTTATTTCTGCTCATCTTTGGTTTTAATATAGCTCGTTAGCTTTCTTTGATTTTTTTTCCAAAGTTTTGAAGGAAATTAGAATATTAGTTAAAATTTTTAAATAACAATAATTGTATGCAACAAATTTAATAATTGTGTAACTACAGAATTTTGGGGATATTGGGAGGGGGAATTTTATTCAAATGGATTGAAAATCTGCATTATTTTTGGCCTTATATAGGGTTGAAGCCATTCTGACCCCCATCCTGTTACAACCTTGAGCATGGACGAAAATTGGTCCACAACTTTGTTATAAAAATTTTGTTGCGCTATTTTTAGTTGTAACTGCTTGATTTTTAAAATGCTGCAATTCGAGGCTCTTATTAAAAAAAAATATGTTTGTCGTTTAAAAAATAAATAAATATAACAAGACGTTAAATATTTACAACCAGATTTTTTTCCTAATTGATAACCCTGTTTTGAGATTTTAATTGAGGTGTCTTCATGGCCTGAAACTTTAAAGCGGATCATCGTAAAAAAAATCGAATTTTTCGCAAAAAGAATCAATATGACCATATGTTTCTTCAAAAATCTATTATCCTCGATATGCTCCCCGAAGTTCTTTCTACCTACTGTGAAACTTTCCCTGCGATCAGAGGAAAACTAGTTGACCCATCGCTGGGATTTGAGAATCAATAGAACTGGCATTTTTTCAAAATATTCCTTAACTCGTTTGGTTCCACAGGGATACCCAGTAAGTTACTAGCTCATCAGAGATAAAACATATTTGGGACTAATTTGGGTGTCAAAAAACCAATTAAACAATTTGCTTCCACAGGTTTTATCTTCTTTGATATCCACTTATCTCTGTCTACATGTCCTGCAAGTTTAAGCCAGTCTGAGAACAAAAAAATGTCGACCCCAATTTCAGCTGTCACGTATGTATACTACCAATCTTCGAATATTTTTATTCTCATCAAGGTCTACCTGACCAAGTCCAAATCCCTATAGATAGGTTACAAACCTATCAGAGACAAAAAAAAAATGTTATGCAGGCTATTATTGCCACCTGATCAAGAAACTTATAAATGTCATTTCCCAGCTGATTGGAGAGATGAGATAAAAGAAGTAATGGAAACTCATATTTTTTTGAACCTCACATACCATCGTTTTCAACCTGATTCGACAAGCTGTTCCTGAGATAATGCAGATACACTGTTTTGATAACTTGGGGACACTTTTTTTTTGTCTACATCACTACTCCACAAGAAATAGATTCTAGTCCAACACAGGGATCCTAGTAACAAAAATTTTAAACAGATTGGACATCAATTATTTAAACAATAACCCCCTGCCCCTACTCCCAAGACAAAATTCAATCCCCACTTCTTCCTCCTAAAACACTCCCTCAAAATTTCAACTCGATCCCCAAAACCATTCCCCGGATTCTGCAGATTCACCCTTTTCATCTCCCAACAACGCATAGTATCTTTCGATTTATCTTACTACTTAACCGTGTATATATTGTAGGTGGCAAAGAGGTTTACAGTGGGAAAACACTTAGGTGAATCGAATAAAAACTATTTTGCCCTCTCCCTAAAGTTCAAACTTGAGGTCCACTAGAATCCCCCAACACTCTCTCAAAATTTTGAAATCATAATCCAAGCCATTCCTGATATATTGCAAATACGATATTGTGATAAACGTTTAGCAACTTGAATAATTAACGGTCATTGCCCCAGGAGTCACTATGTTATCCCCTAAGGCATATTTATGAACAAAATTGTACCGTTTGATTCTTTTGAATAAAATGGCAATCTCAAAATTAAGCTCCCTCTTTAAGCCTCCAAAAGTGTTAGTAATTTCGGTTCAGCCTAGGTTTGATTTCTTCATTTATAATAATTTCCGCTTGTTTTAACCTTAAATTCGCCTCTTAATTTCATGGAATAAGCTTCATTGTTGTTTTTTATTTTTTTTACTTGACATAGTGGTTGTATACATTAATAAGTCCAACGTTGGCTTGGAAGTATTATCAATAGTAACGTGATAGTGTTGCAGCAACGTTTGGTTGGCTTCGGCAAAATTTGTTGCGGAAGCAACACTATCATTCAGTTTCTTATCCATCAGTTGAACACTTTAGTAGACAACCCCTCAAAATTGTTAAAATATTATGTCCGAAGAAAAAAAGAAAATTGATGACGTATTCCTTAAAGACGGTTAGAAAATAAACTGTTTCTTTATAAAACCAAATATGTTACATTTCCTGACACTGAAGCAATTTTATTAGCCTACTTTTAAAATGTGCCATTTTTACAAGCTAAAACATAAAACCTAACCAAATTTGCATTGCTATTTATATAACTGCAGCAGCTAAGGCTACGTTACTTTGTCTCTAAACACAACAGATACTATGCGTTCCCGGAAAAAATTTATTCTCTTTGTATTGCTGAGTGATTGCCCCATAAACACTTTACTAATCAAACAGTTCGTGGTAACGAACTGTAAGGAGCGACCCGGCTCAATAGTCACCAAAACTCTAAAAAACGGAATTTTGAAACCAATAGATACATCGAAAGAATCAGATTTTAATGCTGATTTCAAATATATAAGTTTCATCAAGTTTAGTCTTACCCGTCAAAAGTTGCGCGAAAATTTGCCTGAGAAAATTTGCCTGATTTTCGAAAAAAGGGAAAAACACCCCCTAAAAAGTTATAGAACCTTAATGAAAATCACACCATCAGATTCAGCGTATCAGAGTACCTTACATTAGAGTTTTAACGTTTCTGTCGGAAAAATTGAGGAATTTTGTATTTTTTGCCATGGGACAAATTATAGCTGTATTTTTATTTGTTTTTTTCCCAGGGGTGATCATATTAAGCTAGTGTCCCTATGAAATCGTGAAAGATGGTTTACTTGCAGTAAAATTAAAAGTTCTAGTGCCCTTTTGAAGTGATCAAAAAAATGGAAGGCAACTAGGCCCTCTCCCACGCTCATTTTTTTCCCAAAGTCATTCGATCAAAATTTTGAGATAGCCATTTTGTTCAGCATGGTCGAAAATATAATAAATATTTCTTTTAGGATGACTTAATCCCCCAAAGTCCCCGGGGGGAGGGCTGAAAGTTATGAACTTCACCCAATGTTTACATATAGTATTGGTTATTGGGAAGTATACAGACATTTTCAGGGGGATTTATTCTGATAGCGGGGGGGGGGGGGTCGGGGGTTATGTGGGAAGATCTTTCCATGGATCAAGTTTTATGGGGGGAGGGACATTGCTATAAAGGGGGTGCCGGATTTCCCAGCGTTATTTAAAAAAAAACGATCAGAAATTAAATAGAAAAAAAACGATCAGAAATTAAATTAAAAAAAAACAAGTTTTTCAACTGAAATCAAGGAGCAACATCAAAACTTAAAACGGAGAGAACTTATCACGCATATGAATCGTTTTGCCCCCTAGTCAGTACCTCGATATTTAAGACAAAGATTTTTTAGTACTTTCACAAGAGTTATTTATTCTAATTAACAGCCTTTGTGATTAAGAGGTCATTTTTAAAGAATTGGAACAAATTTCGAACTTTAGCGTAAAGAGCGAGGCATTGACTAGGAAGGTATTGACCCCCTAATATACGTATTAAACATATATGAATATAGAAGTTCGTTACGTAAGTTAATTCGTAAGTTACGTATATTTATTACTAATATAAATGTTCATAAATAAAATTTAACAACTTTCGAGAAAGCCTTTTAACCAAATATAAGTAAAATTAGTACGCAAATTTTGTTTTTATTATTCATGTATGGTGAGCCAAAATCAAAACCCGCATTAATTCAAAAATTAAATAAAAAAAAACAAGTTTTTTAACTGAAAGTGAGGAGCAACATTAAAACTTAAAACGAACAGAAATTATTCCGTATAGGATAGGGGCTGTCCCCTCCTCAACGCTTCGCATAGACATTCTTCTTCGTGCAAGTAGTTACATAACGAACATAAATAAGATGCTACGCAAGGACAGAGTTTTACAACTATTAAATAAAAAAAAAATTTTTTTTTTAACTGAAAGTAAGGAGTAACATTAAAACTTAAAACAAACAGAAATTATTCCGTATATGAAAAGGGCTGTCCCCTCCTCAACGCTTCGCTCTTTACGCTAAAGTTACTCTTTCTCACAACTTTTTTTGAAACAATAAAAAAACTTTAGCGTAAAGAGCGAATCGTTGAGGAGGGGACAGCCCTTTTCATATACGGAATAATTTCTGTTTGTTTTAAGTTTTAATGTTACTCCTTACTTTCAGTTAAAAAAAAACTTTTTTTTTTATTTAATAGTTGTAAAACTCTGTCCTTGCGTAGCATCTTATTTATGTTCGTTATGTAACTACTTGCACGAAGAAGAATGTCTATGCCCCAAAATTTTTCAGAAAGAATGAAAATTAAACTAATAATATAATAGAAATGTGGTAGCTGTGAGAGTAGTAGCAGTAGGAGCAGTCACACAATTATTTCCACATTGTGATATTACTCAGACTTGTAATCAACAATCTCAAAAATCTTTAAATACCAGCTTTAGCGAAAATCAAACACTATTTGGGAAATATGTCCTTAGTGCTCTTGAAAATAGACTTCTTCATTCCAATATTAGCCTCAGATTTATAAACAACAACTCCAGCAACCCTGAACTATCGACTTTGGTAGAAACCAAACAGAATTTGCGAAATATGTGCTATAGTGTTTCGATTTAAGACATGCAATTTTTTTCAAGTTACACTGCAATCTTTGTAACTTATAATCAATAAACCTTAATATTAAGGACCACTCCTTAAAAACTCCTAGACTGGTTCTGAATCGAAAGTTGTACGACACGTCTATACGTGCAAAGTTGGGAAGAAGGGGGATTTGGAGGGGACACTGGCTAAGGGCCAAACTTTTGGTCCTTCTGTCATACGGATTGAAACTAAATGTAAAAGTCAGATTCAAGTAACGGCGAACACGACCACCATTTGCTGAAATACTTACTCGACTTGTTTTGATATTGAACACTTGAATTTCAATATTAGTCGCAGATATGTAGTCAGCTCATAATTCCCTGTGAATCCATTTTGGAGGATATCAAGAACCATTTATGTGAGGAAGATGGGGTTAATAATAAGACAATAGAAAGGAAAGGAGCGTCAGAGCCAAGGGTCTCACTTTAGGCCCTTCAAAAAGATTGAAAACGCATGCGTGAATTCGTTTTCAACAACACGTAGCATTTCTTCGTTATTTAAATTTTCCTTTTTTCGTAATGCCACACTTTCTTTTTAAGGTTATGATATTTGATTCAGTAAAGACCTGTATAAAGCAGGATCTCCTTAAGATTCGTCAGAGCAGTTCAAACGATATTTTGGAAACTGTAAGCAAAATATTTCTACAAAATATATCCATTAGCCCCCTTCCGAGGGGGGGGGGGTCTACCTGCATCACTTTTTGCTAAAACGATACGGCAAACACAAAAGCATACAGCTCATTCAGGCAACCGATAGGCAAGGCCTAAAAGGAAGGGCCTAGGAATTTATGTTAGCTTTTCGGCCACTTGTATCTATTTGGAATCATCAGCCTGAGGGGCTATTCTACCAGAGCCATCTGTTGACTCCTTCAAGTAAAGAATGAACAGATGCATTAAACCTGAAGCACATTCACTAGATCTATAAATCATGGGATAATGAAAATGCAAACATTATAGCATTAATTCCTCTTATCTTATCGCACTAATTACCGGATATAAAATTGATAAGTCAGTCTTATATCTGGTGGTAAAAAGTTACCTTCACTGGAAAAACTTCTAAACACTAAGAAAAACAATGGGAAATTCAAAAAGTAGCTCATACTCAACTGGATCAAATATGGAAAATCATAAACAAGAACTAGAAGAGTTCAAACAAAAGTCTGAGGAAGATGAACTTAGGAGAAAAATGGAACAGCAAACGATACTTGATAATGCAAAAAAGAAAACAGAAGAGGAAAAATCCAAAGAGGAACTGCGGAAGAAAATCGAGCTGCTTGAAGTGAGTTTTTTTTCAATCTTTGTAAATCTATAACTTCAATGTTTCAATGTAGGATGAAAATTTGTATATCGTTCAATAGCTTCGATTCAGCTTAATCCATCTGCCAAATTACATAATTTGAAATTTGATTTATACTTTTCAAACAAATGGATATTAAATTGAAAATAGCCGGAAAACATTTCCTATTTTTTTAGCACATTTCGATCATTTTCTAAGAAAAGGCCAATAAACATCATAAAACTGGAAAATGGATAAATTTGGATCCAAGCATACAAGCATATTGTCCTTTCAGACCAAGTTACAGCAGTAGACTTCTCGCAAAATTTCCATGTTTCACGACGAAAATAAGATGGGAATATGTAAAATAGTGACTGGGTTGGAAGGTTGCATCCATGGAAAATGGTAAAAAACATGGAGTACGTAAAATAAATACGTACTTGTGAGCAATGAAGTCTCTGGGCCCATATCTCAATAATAAATGCTACACTGTTGACAGTTTTTTGTTAAATTTCACTCGTTTTGCTGTTTCAACGACCCTCAGCCATTCTCAATAAACCCCAACATGAGCACTGAGCCACAATTTTTGTGTCTTCCTAGCACCACGCAAGAGATATTTGTTGCCGCTGGTGGCAGTTCTGTGGCATTTGTTTTTGTTTCTATTGGCACGCATAAAGAACAGTAAGTTTTCAAAACTGATGAACAGCAATAAAAAGACAACTATACACACAAAATTGACATTTTCCTTAACTTCAAATACCAGAAAGCAATAATATTTGATTAGCCAGGAGATTCCTTATTCTATCGTTCTGCTCTTAATGTTTCTAAATAAGTTTTCTTAATATATTAAAATATTTAACATTGTAAATATCTTATATTAATTCCCCATTTCCTAAAAATTTAAATCACATTTCCTAATATATCTATATCAAAATATTTTAACTAATACCTGGAGAATCCTGACTTTTTGCTAAAATCTGAATCTCGGTCTTAATGTTCTAAATCACATTTCTTAATACTTTAAAGAATTTTAACGACATATGCCAATATTACTGGTGCCACCTTAACCAATGATGACATTTCTCGGCCAGATTCTTGATTTTTGTAGTTTTTTAACGCCCTTCGATTCGCTCGATTATTTGGTATCCTTTTCGACTTCGATTTCTCAGCATTCTTTTAGACAAATTCTTTACATCTGAACAACATCATGACCTCATTAAAACCTAGAGACTTGGGTGTAAGGAAAAACTGAATTTGGAATGAAATCGCTTTATTCTAGATTCTAATTCAATCATACGTAGCCTACTGAGCAAATTATTTTACTTGAGAAAATTAAAGAATTTTTTATATGTATTTATAGAACTGAAAAATTGAAAAAAAAACTGCAGTTAAAATAAAATCTTAAATTGATGAGATTTCCAGGAATTAATATCAATATATATCAAACATTCGGTTTATTTTGGCTAGTGCTTTCTAGCCATCTTGATTATTATAGTAATTTATTTCTCGTCCATATTTTAAAAAATTAAAGCAAACCGTTCAAAATACATATAATTTTCAATCAAACGCAAATGATGCAATAGATTTTAGAACTTGTACTGTTAGGGGAGGGAAGGGGACAGTAGCCAAACTCCTGTCTGTAGTAATTTTGTTTGTCTCAAGTTTGGCTTGAGCATTCAATTTAATTGTTATCGTTTTAGGATGTATTTATTCGTCTATGTCAGCACCTGTTATGTTTATGCTGGATATGATTATTTATTTCAATCTGTGTTCATTAAGGGTCTCAATTATTCTTTGATAGTAATTTCTGGTCGTTTTAAGTTTGAATAATTATAGAACTTTATTTCTGCTCGTCTTAAGTTTAATATTGCTCTTTATTTTCTTTGAAAAAATTCTTTTTCTGAAAGTGTTTTTAAAAAAATAAACTAATACAAAGCTTGGGCTCTCAGGTAGACCAAATGTTCCAGCTACGATCCAACTCGTTGATCATCTGCACATCTACCAGAAGGGTTGGTTGCATCTCGACCAAACTTGATAGGAAGCAAAAGCTAATTTCCTAGTTTTGCTTATGCGGTATTCAAACACAATCGTACGTCTATACAGTTGAGGTACAACGGGAATCCCTTTGTCATCAGTGTATCTACCAGAAAGGATTGATTGATCTCGACCAAGCTTGGTCAGAAACAAAAGCTAGTGTCGTAATTATGCCTTTTGAAAACCAAGACATGATCCGGCCTCTGTGAGGATGGAAGGGAATCTATTTGTGCTTTTTAGGGCCCCATGTCTGATTTAATCTCTGTGGGAGGAGGGGAGGGTCCTAAATTATTGCCAACAAAATATCTAGAAAATGGGTTTATCAGAGCTCAATCAAATTTTGTACAATGTAAAATTTAGTGTCCTAGTTGGGAATTTTGGGTATGCAGTTATAATCCAATTTCTATAGTGAAAGAGGACCCCCTCCTCTATTCCCCCTTCCCTTTTGAAGATCCAGACCCGAACCAATCCTACCTCTGTGGGTATTAAATTCCTGTAATTAAGAAATTTAACAAGATTGTTTGTTGGATCTCCAGGGCACACTTGGTGGAAAGTGAGAGCTGATTCCCATGGTTTGCCTTTTCGGGGTTTGAAGAAGAACCCACTCCAGCAGTGGGAGAGGATCCAAAAATTTTTATCATCAGGATATCCACCAGAAGAAGCTGCTGATGCCTCAACCTGACTAGATTAGAGGTATATCTTATGTCCTAATTCTGCTTTTCGGAGTGCCAAGACCAATCTGACCTTTTCAGGAGGTACTTTAATTCTGGTTATCACAGTATCTGCGAAAAGTAGTTGTTGGATCTCACCTCAATGTAGTCAGAAGTAATGATTAACGTCCGTTTTATATTTTTTTTTTCAGAGTCTAAAATAGATTCGAACTTTGACCTTTACAATATGACCTTGGTGTCCATACTTGATCGGATTTCTGCAGTGGAAAGACTACATTCTTGTCAGTTACATCCTTACAAAGGACACATCGGATCTAAATTTAGTTTGACAGGGAAGGCGACTAGGATTTTTAATGCATATTTAGACAGTTTGAGTTCAATCCAACAAACACTATGGCTTGCGCTGCTCCGCAATCGTCACCTATTGGTGCCACATACTCTGCCACATCACTGGACTTTTTGCACGGAAGCCCAATATACAAGTTTATATCCTGGCTCCACTAGGGAGAAATCACAGGCTCGAGTTGCTAATTTAATAGAGGTCAGAACCCCATCCCTTGATTTACACTTTCACTCAAAACTTATGCTCCAAAAAAATATATATAAAAAAAATTACAGTATAAAAAATTACACTAATTTTTGAAAAAAAGACTAACAAGTAATTTCTTTTTCAGGGAAACGAGAAAAGCTAGAAACCTCATAGAAAATATGGAGAGCAGTCGAGTTCATTGTGTAATTTTGTTACCCCTTTTGCAGAAAATTTTACTTTATTTCACAAAAAAATATATCACCTACAGCTTTTGATTCTGAGCAAATATTCTACCTCATGTTAGCCAAATACTCCTCTCCAACCCCCAAATTCTTTGCTTAGAGTTCGTCCAATTCCTCAAATAAGTAGATATTCGGTAATCGCATGACCCACAGCCTCAGGGGCAAGGGTCGTAAGCAATAGAAGATGTCATATTTACAGGTAGATTTCATAATGGATAAAGGGAGCCTTGTTTGGTCTTGTGTATGCGATTAATTAAAAAACAACTTTTTCCACAAAATAATTTTTTTTTGAAGTGAAGAACTCCATTAAACCAAAAAATGAACAAAAATAGAATCAAATAATCTACCAAGCATACAACTATCCCAAATCAGCATTAATTAATAAATAAAACCCAAAACGAACAGAAATTACAATAAATAACCGAGTCAAACACAAAACGAGCAGAAATTAACATGAGTAGGGTTCAAAACCCCTGTGCCTTCTGAAAGCCAGAATAAAATTTGCACTTTACTGAAAAAAAGTTATTTTAAATGTTTTCACTTTTATAACTTTAAGAAATCAAAAATTAATTAAGCTTTTAATGAATAAATATCAGCATATGTATATTAAATCGACAATACATGTTCATTTGAATTTTTTCCAGTAAAGTGCAATTCTTATTCTGGCTTTTAGAGAGCATGGGGGTTTTGAACCCTACTCATGTTAATTTCTGCTCGTTTTGAGTTTGACTTGGTTATTTATTGTAATTTCTGCTCATTTTGGGTTTCATTTATTTATTGACGCTGATTTGTGGTAGTTGTATGCTTGGTAGATTATTTGATTCTATTTTTGTTCATTTTTTGGTTTAATGGAGTTCTTTACCTTTTTAAAAAAAAACTTATTTTGTATAAAAAGTTTTTTAAATTAATTTCTGTTTGTTTTATATTGACATACTCTTTTTCAGGGAAAAAAGAAAATAATAGTTTCAATTTTTCCGGTTTTATTTTAAGAATTTATATTTTGGCCTGCTATTTGTATGCTGGAAAAATTTTTTCAGCAGTTTAAAACAACATAAATCCTTTTGAAAATCATGACGCAAACAGTAGTGTTTAATTTAGTCATAAACATCCTCTAGTTGACCTGATAAATAAAACTTAATACAATCACCAAAAAAGTATATCTATGGTCTTTCACAGCCTGGATACACGTACACTTTTTTGATTTAGTAAAATTTTAAGAGCAGAACTATTGGATACATCTCGATTCTTACACATACATCTTTATATACATCTTTGATTCTTAAAAAGGGTACTAGAAATTCTGATTACCAATCCAATGAGTCCCCTCCAAAGCATATACGACCACTCTTTCTATAAGAACCCTATATGCCCAGGGCATAACTTACAACCCTTTCCCTGAGAGCTGTAGGGGGAGGGGTGGGGGTGGTGTCTTCCTCACAGACATAAATTCCGAAACTTTCAACTACGTTGAATAAAATTGTTATCTCCAAATTTGGATTGGATGAGTTAAGAGGAATGATGAGCGTGGAGGGGGTCTAGTTGCTCTCAAATCACTTCGAATCTTAAAAACGACATTATAACTTCCAATTTCAAATCAAATGAACCCAATCTAAAGCTTATGCGACCGCCCATCCCATAAAAATCTTATATGCCCACATGGCATAACTTACAACCATATTCCCAGGGCACTGGAGGGGGGGGGAGGTGTCAGATCTAGAGACATTATGATATGTTCTTTGGACTATTTTGAATAAAATTGCTATCTCATAATTTCAATCAGATGCGTTTGGTGAAAAGAGGGTTTGTCGGGGAGGGGGGGGGGGGTCTAAAAGCACTCCATCACTTTTGACACTTCGAAAGGAACTAGAACTTCCAATTTTCAACCAAATTGGCCTCTTCTAAAGTTTATACAACAATCTCTTCCATAAAAACCTCAGATGCCCCACGGCATAACTTACAACCCTCGTCCCTAGGCTCTGGTGGTTTGTTTCAGCCCCAAAAGTCTTGTTATACGATCTTTGGAATATTTTGAATAAAATGACTGTCTCAGTTTTTTATTCGATATTTCGGCAAAACACGACGTGTAGAGGGGGGAGGGGATAACTGCCTTCTGATCACTTTGGTTCTTAAAAGCGGCACTAAAAATTCAGATTACAGATCCAATGAATCCCCTCCAAAGTATATACAACCACCCTTCATATAAAAACATTATATGCCCCAAAGGCATGAATTAAAACCCTTGCCCTGAGAGCTGTGAATGGGGGTGTCTTCCTCTAAGACATAATTTCCGGACTCTTCAACAATGAACAAAATTGTTATCTCTAAATTTTGATTGGATATTTTTGGGGGGATGATGAGCGGGGGGTGGGGAGGGCTGGTTGCTCTCAAATCACTTTTGACTCCAAAAAAGGGTACATTAACATTAAATTTCAAATCAAATGAGCCCCATTTGAAGTTTATGCAACCACCCATTCCGTAAAAAACCTTATATAACCCTAGAGTCATTGTTTTAGTTTTTTGGATTATTTTGAGCAAAATTGCTACCTAACCATTTTAATCAGATTCGTTTGGTGAAGAGGGGAAGTCGGGGGGGGGTGGGGCTAGCTGCATTTCATCACTTTTGACTCTTAGAAGGGAACTAGAACTTCCAATTTTTAACCAAATGAGCCTCCTCTAAAGTTTATACAACCATCCCTTCCATAAAAACCTTATATACCCCCTGGGCATAACTTACAACCCTTGCCCTTAGGCTCTGGGTTTTTTTTCTATCTCAAAATTTCTATTAGATGCATTTCGGGACAATACGACGTGTATGTGTGTGTATGTGGGGGGGGGGAGGTAGCTTCCCTCCGATCAATTTGATTCTTAAAAAGTGCAGTAGAGCTTCTGATTACCAGTCCAACGAACCCCCTCCGAGGTTTATGTGACCACACTTTCTATAAAAACCTTATATTCCCCCAGGGCTTAACCTACAACTCTTGCCCTGAGTGCTGGTTGGATTTATTATCCTCAAAAACATAATTGCTTTCTATAAAAAACCTTTTATGCCCCAAGGGCTTAACTTACAACCCTTGTCTTGAGGGTTGTGGGGGGGGGGGTCATCCTTAAAGACATAATTTCCAGACCTTTCAAGTACGTTGAACAAAATGGCTACATCAAAATGTTGATCGGAAATATTTGGGGAAAAGATAGGCGTAAGAGGGGGGGAGGGGGATTCTCCTGTCGATTACTTTCGACTATTAAAAACGGCACTAGCCCTCTCAATTTCCAATCGAATGAGTCATTTTTGAAGTTTCTACGACAACACTTTCTAGAAGAACCATATATGCCCCAAGGACATAACTTACAACCTTAGCCCTGAGGGCTCTGGAGGGGGGGGGGTTGTCATCCTTAGACATAATTTCCGGACCCTTCAACTACGTTGAACAAAATGGCTATGTCAAAACGTTGATCGTAAATGTTTGGGGAAATGAAGGGCGTGTGGGGCATTCGCCCTCCGATCCCTTTCGAAAATTAAGAAGGGAACTAGCACTCTCAATTTTCAATGGAATGAGCCCTTTTTGAAGTTTCTACAACAACACTTTCTATGAAAAAAAAAACTTATATATCCCCAGGGCATAACTTACAGCCTTTTCCCTGAGGGATGTGGGGGGAGGGGTGTTGCCATTCTCAAAGACTTAATTTCGTGACTTTTTAACTTCGTTGAACAAAATGGTTACCTCAAAATTTTTATTGAATGTGTTTGGGGAAATGGTGGGCGTGGGAGGGGAGTTAGTTGCCCTCCAATCACATTCGAATTTGAAATAGGCCACTAGTTCTCTCAATTTCCAATCGAATGAGGCGTTTTTGAAGTTTCTACGACAACACTTTCTATAAAAACCTTATAGGCCTCCAGGGCATAACTTACAACCCTTTCTCTGAGGGCTGTAGGGGGGTTGTCATCTTCAAATACATAATTTCAAGACTTTTCAACTACGTTGAACAAAATGGCTATCTCAAAATTTTGATTGGATGTTTGGGGAAACACAAAAGGGCACTAGCCCATTCAATTTCCAATGGAATGAGCCTTTTTTGAAGTTTCTGCGACAAATCCTTCGATTAGAAGTGTCCTGGTCTAAAACAAAAAAAATAAAAATAACAATAATACATTGTGTCAACATCTTTCTTTACTTAAGCAGGGCTAATGCGCTGCCTATGGTCCGCTCGAAACTTTCAAGAATCATTCTCTGGGCCAACAGGCATTTTGTTTTGGTATAGGGAGAGTTTTAGGGGGCTCAGAAATGGACCATTGGGATAGACTCATTGGGCAGGGCAGACCCAATGTAGATGAAAAAAAGAGAAAAGAACATAAAAAAAAGTTGGTAACCCAAAAACAGGAGCTGGTAAAGGGCCAAAATGTTGTTTCCTCATTGGTCACTTTATGTGGAAGGGGTGGTCATAGAAACTTTGGAGCGCTCATTTAATTTGAAATTAGAAGTTCTAGTGATATTTTAAGAGCCGAAAGTGATTGGGGAGCAATCAGCCCCCCTTCCCATGGACATTTCTGCTACCCGACCGCACATGGTATCAGATCTGAATTTTGAAATCACTATTTTGTTCCGAAACTTACAAAGGGCTGATAAGCATGCTTCCAGGGTAAACATTACCCACCCAACCCCAGGAGCAATGGCCTCAAATAAAGTAAATTACTCATAGTTCAAAGATTGTTTTAGCAGAAAACACTGTCATATTTGGTCTTGGTTGGCAAGGCCAAGATTCCCAGAGTTTTTAGGGTATTCTCAGGAAACAACACACTTACCTGGGTAAATTAAGAAACTATAACACCCGAATTTTCAAATTATTTGTAATATCTTAGGGGTGACTCGGGGAATCGAATTGAAACTTTCAGGGAGCGCTGGAAGGGGTAAAGGGGATCTCCAATTTTGACTTAGGGGAAGGGGCAGAGGTAAATTGAAAGACACCATGTGCATCCAGGCCATCAGCTTGGGGTGATTTCAAACAGCTAGGGTGATAGATTTGAAACTTTTGGGTACTGTTGTGAGAATGCAGGGAAGAGGGTAACACAAGAAGGATTTAAAATTTGTGTTGGGGGGAGGGGAAAGGAACTAGGCCTCTTTTTCCATCAATCTACCATAACACTTTTGCACAATAAGGTCCAATGGGACTTTAAATATTACGGATAGATTATCCGTGATATAATCTATGCATGGTTAAGTAGCAAGGCATTTCCAATATCTTGGAGACAGCTTAGGGTACACAGCAGAAAATGTAAGAGAGCATTGGGAAGTCAAATAAACGCCAAACTTCGATTTAGGAGAGGGGGCAGAGGTGAATCGAAATGAATTATGCGCATCCAAGTCATCAAAATAGCATAACTGCAATATACAGTGAATGACATGAGGGATACAATCAAGACTTTTTCGGTTCACTGGGAAAAGGAAGAGGAAACGTTGGGCAAGGAGACTTCAAATTTAGTGTTGGGGCAATGCGTGGTGCTAAATAATTTTCGTCTGTTCCACCAATATACTTTACACGATAAGCTCCAAAGGGACTATGCAAGACTATGCATGGGACTATGCTATAATCGGCGCAAGGTTAAGCAGCAAAGTAAATCAAAGACACTATTAATAGACAGGCTATTAAAATAACATATTTGCAATATCTTGAGAATGGCTTGGAGTATCAAGTTGACATTCTCAGGGAGTGTTAAGGGGTGAAGGGGACTTCAAATTTTGACGTAGGGGAAGAGGAAGAGGTAAATTGAAAGACACTATGTCCTCCAGGCCATCCGTTTTGGATGCGGAGGAATAGCTAGGGCGATGGAGGTACTGTTGAGGGTATGCACGAGATATCTGTGATACCTCAGGAACACCTTGGGAGATCAAGTTGCAACTTTCAGTGAGTGTTGCAGATCAAGTAGACGTTCAATTATGACTTAGAGGAGAGGGCGGAGATCAACTGAAAGAGAATAAGTGGGATAAGTATGTTTTGTCTCAAATCTGCCTAAAAATGTTGGTACTATTAGCCTTTGTGGGACTAAAATCTTTTTCAGGATGAATTAGATACTACTACTACTAACATCTCACTGCAGCACCAAGCCACCTGTAGCCAACACAGCTACGCACACTCCTCCATCCCAATCTATTCAGAGCATCCCTCTTTACACCCTCCCAAGAAGTCCCCATTTCCCTAAAATCTTTCCTTATGACATCCTCCCACCCTATTCGGGGACGAGCCGCTTTTGCTTCGGCCCTAGACGGTTGGCCAATAAGGACAATCCTTCGTAATGTGTCAGCCAGTAATATGGCCAATCTTATTTTTGTTTTGTCCATAAAATGATTTTCTATGAAAAAAATGCAGCTAACTTACAGTTTTTGCCTTTACACTAAACTTTGGGGAACTTCATGAAGTTTCAGATATAAATTTAAAAACAAAAATAATAGAGATACTTGGTTATTACTGAAACTAAAATCTTAAAAACTAGCATGCATAAAATTAGATTTAAAAGGGTCACAATCAGTGTAAAGAAAAATGACCAGGTTGAATGAGGCAAACCTTCCTCTCCTTTGAGCTTGGAATGTTAATAAAAAAATGACCCAAATATATAACTTTCTAGAATATTTTCTTCTAAAGACGCAGTTTAACCCGTTAAGACCCAAGAAAAAAAATGTCGGAGATTCTAGTTGTCATTTTCACCAGTTTTTTTTTTATAACATAAGTAAGCCAAAAGTACATTTATAGGTTTTTCCTGTTTCCGAGATACAAGCTGTCCTATTTATAGGACAGTGGGATCTAGTGGTATCAAGGTATACACGATTTCATCAAGTATATTTTTAATGCCAAAGATTGAATTAAATGCAACACAAAACCCAAACAAATTAAAACTTAGTGTGGTAGACGCAAAACAGCCAGTGCACAGGGTTACGTCACATTTCTCACAGTAGCTCTTTCTTGCAGTTTTCGCCTTGGCATCGTCGCTGCTTTTCGCGCTTCATTAGGAAGTGTCTTATTCTGTCATATCGGTTGCTGACTGGTGGCACAGAAACTGGTCTTTCTTCTAACATTGAATGCCTTGGTTCCCCTCTTCCGTAATTTGTTTTCAAAAGGGCTCGTGTGACCGCCCGTCTAAAATCTACAAGAGTCATTCCTTTTCTTTGTTAATCTCTATATTGAATAGTGTGCAAGCATTGACAACAGCCATATCTAACAGGCGCACGAACAGAGCCCAATACCATTTCTTTCCTCTAATAGAAACAGCATACTTGCTGACAAGCCAATCATGTAAATCAACTCCACCCATGTACCAGTTGTATTTTCTGAGTGGATGCAGCTACTGCACTGCCGTCTTTCCCATCTGTCCCTTAACTCTTCATTCAACCGGTCTTAGTGGATCTAGGCTGAGATGGTTGGATGCAACAGAGACAATGTTATTGCCCTGCCATTTTACAACCAATATTTCGTTGGCTGCATGAAATCGATAATAATAGGCTCCACGTTTCTCTTTCTTAAAATTCTTGTTGGAAGAGAAAGGGCACCTTTCCAATCGGTTTTCTCTAACCTTCCCAGTCGCCCGAAATCCAGCTTCTTTCAGATCACAAAAAAGCTGATGACTTGTAAAAAAAATTTATCAAAATATACCTCATGGCTGTTGCCATCTTCAACAATTTCCAGAAGTCTTATGACGACTCGAGACCCTAGGCCTGCTTTAGCAGTCTGAGATGGGGCACTAGGCTCCTTCCCCGAGTACAGATGAAACTGAAGGCAATAGCCATCCAAAGTGCATACAGCCCATAGTTTATATCCGAATCGAATGTGCTTGCCTTGGATGAACTACTTCAGGCTATGTTTCCCGTAATACTTCACAATCATTTCGTCGATGGATAGATGCTGAGATAAAATTCCAAACTGCTTAAAGTTTGCGTGGATTATGTCAAAGAGGGGCTTCACCTTGAAATCCCACTGATCTTTGAAGCTTTGAACTGTATCATTATCCACAAAGTGGATGTTCTCTCTTATCTTCATGAATCCATTTCTGGACATTGCTTAACAAAGCCAAAACCTCTACTGGTGTTTTTCCTTCTATTGCTTCTCGGGCTTTCTCAAGCGCCTGAGCCGCCCCCTCGCCAAAGTTTCGCCAAGGAAAGGTTCCTTTTTGCTTCCTCCATTTCGGACAGTTCGCGGCTCTGAACTGCCTCTTCTGTGGCCCACCTCTCGAAGTTGATGCACCCTCTTCTTCTGTGAGAATTATGTTGTCAATGTCTTCAAATTGTTTTTCTTCAAGAGGACCTGGTCTGAAATCTACTTCAACAGTTCCCGGAACGTCATTTACAATTGGAACCGCCGTGTCGTCATTTCCTTCATCTTCATCAGATGCTTGATTGGGATGAGGAGGCAGGACAACAACCTGAATATCTTCACATACAAATTCTTCGTCTTCTAGGAAGTCTAGAGCTTCGCTAAGTAAAATACAGGGGTTTCTTGTCTTCATTTTCAGAAATCTGGAAGACAAAGAAAAATGTATAGAAAATTTAAAAATATTTTTTCCATGGCGACTGATAGGCTAAAGCTGAAGGATGATAAGAACCCACATTATTATTGTTATTTTACTTATATCCGATCAAAAAGAGGAAAAAACGGATTAATAATAAGAGAAACAAGAAAAACACACATGGATATCACAAGTAAACTAAACGCATAGGTGAAAACTTGGAAGTAAATTGCAGAGAGAATTATGACTGAGACCAGAAAAAGCGTAGATAAAGTTTTCCCCAAATTGTCACACTGTGGTAAAGCTTTCTAATTTAGTTAATTATTAATATATATATTTTATATATAACGCAAATATATGTAAAATATATATGTAAAAATATATATGACGCAAATATGAAGTTTTCAAAAAACCACTTTTTAAGATAAGGATACAAATCGTGGAATGTGTGGGCTTGGAGGGAACTTGCTCAATAACCAATTTCCTGGCTAAATGCGTAAATTTACCAGAAGAACGTGGTTAGGTTTTTCATATATATATACCCCGATTTTTGAGACTGAAGGCAGACTTTTTGACTTGCCGGGTGAACCTCTGCCCGTCTGTTTTCTCATTAGAAATACCTTGGACTTTGTCTTATAACCGTAAGTGTCTAAGTATCTAATTTATATTTTATTGTTGTTTTATTGAGACTTGTGGGCTACTTGGGACAGCCAGTCCCAGTAGCCAGAATATATCTGATTTTATTATATGGTAAATGAATAAAAGAATTGTATTTTAGACGAACTCTCTACGATCCATTTTTAGCCTCTCGAACATACTCAGTCGGTACACCTCATTAGTTTGGTCATAGCCTAAGGCACGGTACCAAAGTTCAATTACCTTAGGGCCAGAGTTTATCTCCCCTATAAAGGGAGAATAAAGGCATCTAAGACTACAACCCCCAAATACAATACATAAAGCTTCATAACAACACCAAAGAATTTCATTTAAAAAAAAGACTAAAAAAAATCTCAAGTGAAATTAGCAATAAAAATGTAATCCTTGAAATTTCACGTACAAAAAGCAACCATTACAGCCCACTGTCCTATAAATATGACATCACAGTAAAAAACCATAAAACTTTGAACTTACTTGTCAGGTCTGTTGTTATTCAGGAATGCTGTTAAATATACAGCTGTCTAACTGCTTTTATAGCCACTACTGTCTAGGGGAACACTCACTATTTTTACTGAATTTTGAAAACAACCATTGTGCAATTATGCTAATTGTGACCTAAATAACATCACTGATCTGATAATGAATGATCAATTGACCTGGAAAAATTAACCTAGATAGCTTGGTCACCAGGGAAGCCTTTATCTTTAAAAGCAAATTGTTCTCAGTGTAAATTCAGCCACAAAAAATTTAAAACCAGCTGTCCTATAAATAGGTCAGTGGGCCGTAACGGATTAATGAGTTCTTACAGCAGTCCCAGTCCCTCAAGATTTTTTGGGAGGAGGGCGGGTGAGGTCGGTCACCAAGTATAAACTCTAGACCAACAGCTTTTTTTGGCTTGTGCTATTATTCCTTTTTTACCAAAACAGAAGACACAGATAGCTGGTTCTGTATTTGTTCTTCTTTTAAGAAAACAAAAACAGGGACAAAATAAATCAATTTTGCTAAACACAAAAGTGCACACAGAAAGACGAAACAAGCTAGGGATAAATAGCTTTCAACAGGGAGTGAGGCTCTCAAGATGTTTGAATAGGGCAAATTCAGCCATGAAAGATTTATAGCATCCTTAATAATAAAATTAATCATTTATCCTGGGACATTGTATCAAGTAAGAATATGGAGGACATACTTGTTTCTTCCATTTGATTCAATTTATTTACTAATATTTTAAGGCCGTATCCCGGGGGGGGGGTTGCCCGGTTTGAACCCCCCCCCCCAAAAAAAAAAAATTGACCGAGTCGAAAATTAGTAAAGCGTAGGTAAAAATCAGCAAAATTAGTTGAAAACAGAGCAAAAAAATAGTAGCCCCCCCCCCGAAAAAGTAAAAAATTAGTAACCCCCCCCCCCGAAAAAAAAAATCCTGGATCCGCCCTTGAATATTTTTCACTCTCTCTTCCTTCATCCTTATGTAACTGCATTAATATCTAAGTGTTTTCCAACACTTTTGTACATAATGACTTTGCAAGCTCAAATAACTACACACCAGCAGTGTACCGGGAGTAAAACACGATATATTTGAAATACCAAAATAAAGTTCCTTATTTAATTCGGACTCCCATAATTAAGCTAAATCTAGTGTCAAAAATGAAAAAGTCTTTAATCAGCAAAGAAAAGAAATTGCAATCTTTGGATTTCGCTAAGACAGTGAGCACTAAGAAAAGTGCTACGCACAATATTTTTAAGGAAGTTTAAACGATAAGACCCGTGTGACCGCCTAAATCATCAAAAATATTTAAGACGTATTATTGGGCGAGGGTTCGCGTCCTTGGGGCACGGGAGCCAATGGCAGGCAGTCCCTAGAGCGCAGGACGAAAGAACTGCGTTTGGGAGTAGGATAAATGTGTTTTTTAATTTTAATATGAAGTGAGCTCTGAAACGTTTAGTACGAAACTATTTTGGTCACCATTATTATTGTCTTCGAAGTGACCCATTGCTGTACAACTAAGCATGTAAGTTTAATAAATCTATTATCTTTTTATATGTGTTTGTTTCTCTTATATGTCTGAGTCTAGTCCGATAATAGGTAACTAGTTCGCCAGTCTCCAAGGTAAATGCTCCCAAAGGAATCTGATCTCCAAGTGGCGCTATAGGAGAAATCTCTATCGCCACGAGCAAATCTTTTCATTACCGCAAACAAATCTTCAATGGTACAAATGGCGCGGTCGGAAATTGGAGGAAAACTGCGAACTAGTTAGGCTGTTTAAACTTTGTAATTCAAATTTAATTTTCGGAGAGATACAGACATATAAGAAAATTGATTAGGCCTATAACCGCTAGGCTACAATAGGAAACCCCTTATATCTAATTGTATATAATTGCATACCCAAAATTAGTTTAATTAAATTTTAAAATAATTTTAAAAAAACGCAAAAAAAAAAAAAAACGAAAAAATTGACGATATAAATTAATTAATAATATTGCAAAATCTAGTAGCAAAAAATATATAGATTTCTAAATATATACCAGAATAAAATTGTCAATCAGATATTGAAGAATTTAATATCCAATTGAACCAGTTTGTACAATTAACAAAAACAGACGTTGAAGCATTAAAAGACATGCTCCTATTACGATTAAGAGGCCAGGCCTTAACCTTTCTAAAACAGGTCGAGCATACCATAGGAAGTAACGCCAACTTGCCAATAAATACGGTTGATGACTTATTAAAAGCATTCAAAGAGAGATTTATAGAAAGCAGTTCAATAAATAAATTAAAACATGGAGTAGTGAACTTTGATTTTTCACAAAATATAAGGGAATATCTGGATAATATACGCATTTCTGTAGAAGCAAAATACGGAAGTGGTTCTGGCAAACTGTATGAAAAAGTCATACTAAATACCTTTTTGCAAGGGCTACCCCCAAAACTATATAGAGTAGTAATATCCAAGAATATTCAGACGTTGGACCTTGCAGTCCAAGAGGTAGAACGACTAATTGAAGTTGATAAAATGGTTGATAATCATAGTCATAAAAAAATAAACCGCCGAGGCGACTAACCCGATACCCTACTATTAATGGGCTATCAGAAATCCCCAATTTTATTTTCAAGGTATAACTCCACAGTAGAAAAAAGAAACAAAACGACAGAACCCGCTAGGCAGAAAACAGTACGTTTTCAGCCCATTAACCCTACAATAATAAGGTGCTATAACTGCAATCGTGTTGGCCACATAGCAAGAGAGTGCCACTACGTCACCAATACCATACCAAGAAATGCTGTCGGTAATACGCAAAATTACGGTAACCATTTGTTCAGAAGAACAAATTTTAGCACCGGTCGTGCAATAGGCTATAGCCAGGGGGGATTGCGCCAATCAGTACCTTATAATGCGTACCAACCAAATTTGTATAGCCCTTTCCCCAACAGGCAAATTAATTACCGGTTTGAAAACCCAAATACTCGCCAAAGCCAATATAATGCGAGAATGCAATACAGAAATCATGAAAATTTGCCGATGAGAAATGAGAATTTTACAAGCCAACAGCACTGGCAATCAGCGCCAGCAAATGGCACTGACACGAGACATCCACGTTACCATAATAATACATGGCGAAGACAGGCAGACGTAAATATGCCTACGGAACCTAATACGTCTGAATATCTATTACAGGCACCGAGAAATGAAATAAATTTTCAGGGAAACGCTTCAGGCCCCTCAGAAACATAAGTTGGACCCCGAGGGTGCCAAGGATATTTAATAGGTCCAGAACAATACTAGTGCCTTCTTGTAGTGATATTATTAACAAGTTACCTATATTTAATGGTTTTTGTGTAGAAAACGTTTACTTTACGGCCTTAGTTGACAGTGGAGCTACTGTAAATATCATAAACTCTTGCGTATTTAATACGTTGCCTCTGCACATTAGGCGACAAAAGAACCCTAATAATCCCAATTTAACAAGTGTTACAGGCCATAAATTAATTGCAAAAGGGTCAATTTGCCTAAACGTAAAAAGAGACAACAGAACATTCATGACAAATTTTATTATATGCGATAATCTCCCATATAAAGCTATTATAGGGGCAAATTTTCTAAGGTCTAATAAACTACTATTAGACGTAGCCAACGAGGAGTTGGTATACCCAGCTAAGGTGGGGGAAAATATTTCTACCTTAAGAAATCGTAACAGAGGTTACGAAGATAAAATAACAGTAAACAAAATTTCTAGTGGTATAATGTCGAATTATTTGGAACCCCATGTCTCGCAAAGACAGGGCATAATTGGACATTTGTTCAATTATCCTGAGAAATATCTCAGAAATGAAGTAAATTTAAATAATAACAGTATTGAATCTGCTAAAATAAAAATAGGAGATATGCGACAGTACAGATCAAATGAAATTAAGAAAATAGTGGAATTGTTGAAAAACATAGTAAAACCCAACGTGACGCCACAAGATGCCGCAATGGCGCAGCATAGCGCCAGGATGAATCTAATAAACAATGAAAATGAAGAGAAATATTACGGATTTGCGATAAGGAAAACAAAAATCCCTCCCAAAACGATGCAAAAAATTCAAATATCACAAATGATCGAGCCAACAATTAGCAAATCAGAAATATGGTTTGCGACACCGTCTGAAATACCTGAAAATCTGTTATATGAGGAACAGATTATATCTTATGACAACGGAGAAGGTTTTATTTGGGTAACCAATAAACATGAAAACGATAAAATTACAATTAAAAAGGGGGCGTGTTTAGTCCAAATCGATGTTTTAACTGAAAACGATTTAAATACATGGGAAAATTAAAAAAGAAACCTAGTTAACGGTATTAAAACTTCAAATAACGAATATCCTGTGACTAAATCTCAATTTTTAAACAAATTTAAAATGGATCATATTACGGATATGTAACTTAATAAAAAATTTTGCTATTTATTATGTAATTTTAAGTATTTTTTTTCTGCATATTAAATTTACATCGGGATTATCCAATTTTACCAGAATTAATTTTTAACGACTGGTAATCCCGTCGGAAAACAGCCATATCGCGTGCCATATAAGCACAAAGAGTGGTTAAAGAATAAAATTCATGAATTAGAAAGGAACGAGATTATACGCCCAAGTATAAGTCCGTATAGTGCACCAATAATATTAGTGCCAAAAAAGAATGGAGATTTTAGGCTCGTTGTAGATTATAGGGCTCTCAACAAACAAGTAGTTAGCGATAAATTTCCTCTACCAAGAATAGACGAAATTCTTGACTCAATTTCAAGCAAAAACAAAATTTTTACTTCTTTCGACCTTACCCAAGGCTACCACCAAGTGAAAATAGCCGAAGAGGATGTCCATAAAACTGCATTTTCAGCATCCGAATATGGATCTTATGAATACTTGAGAGTACCATTTGGGCTTAAAACAAGTTCAAGCGCGTTATGCAGACCCCTATTGCACCTGGTAAGAGGATTAAAGAATATAATTCATTTTGTTGACGATATTATATGCGTGGGGGAAAACACTGAGCAGCACTTAGCAACTTTAGCTAAGGTGTTCGAGAAGTTCAGGCAAGGCAATTTAAAATGCCGGCCTGAGAAAGTAAATTTATTTCAATCCAAAATTAAATTTTTAGGAGTAGTAGTGACCCAGGGAGAGATATCCCCAGACCCTGATAAAATAAAATGTGTTGAAAACCTCAAGCCCCCCAGAGCTATGAAAGAATTAAGGGGAATTTTAGGACTTACTGGCTACTTTAGAAAATTTGTACGCAATTATTCCCAAATTGCGAAACCCCTCACGGAATTAACGAAAGGAAACTCCCATAGTGTTACCTGGTCCCAGGAAGCTCAAACTTCCCTAGACCAACTCAAAAAGGCGCTCACTTCTGAACCAATTTTATCACTCCCTGATTTCGAAAATGGACAATTCATCGTTACCACTGATGCTAGCTCAAAGGGCATAGGCGCTATCCTTTCGCAAATAATCCCAGTAAAAGACCCTAACCCTCTACAGGAAACACCCAAACAAATTGAAAAAGTTATATGCTATTCAAGTAAAACTTTATCAAAAGGCGAAAGTAGTTATTCCGCCACAAACTTAGAATTACTATCTATTATCTACCACTTGGACAAATATAGGCATTATTTAATTGGTAGAAAATTTATACTACGATCAGACCGTAAAAGCTTGCAGTATCTGCGCACATTTAAAAACCCCACGGGCATTTTAGCTAGATCGATTATGAAAATCCAAGACCTAGATTATGAATTTGAACACTTAAAGGGAAAACAAAACGCAGCTTGCGAATTTTTGAGTATATATCCAGAAAATAATACGTCTGAAACTGAAGAAAATGAAGTTAATGCTATCAATGCTAAAAGCAAACATGGATATAAGAAAAACAAAGTAAAAGACTCAGTAAAAGAAAATAAGATTAACTATTGTCCCCTGTCTTTGGAAAATATAAAAAGAAAGCAAAAAAAAGACGAAATGTGCGTAGCACTACTTGATTATTTTGTGAATGATGAGGCGTTACCGGATAAATTCAAAACTCTTAGAAAAGAGATAGATAATTTTTACTACGACCTTGATGAAGAAATGCTGTGTAGGATTGTGACTGCTGAGACACATAGAAACCAAACCTCGATAATACCTGTATTACCACAAAGCTTGATAGGGCCTGCATTTGAATATTTTCATTCGGACACAGGTGGACATTCAGGAGTTATGAAAACGTTCAATAAGTTAAAACAATACTTTTACGTACAATCGGCACTTACAAAACTTAAAGAATTTGTAAGTACATGCGAAGCATGTAATTTGAGAAAAAACCCCCCGGCTTATCCAAATCCTCCAATTGGAAGGGTCCCAGCAGCAAAGTACCCCTTCGAGATCATCTCATTTGACCTGTACGGGACAAATGGAGGCTTACCTGTTTCTAGCAGAGGCCATACGTGTATTCTTTTGGTTGTAGATCATTTTTCAGGATTTACTTGTGCAAAAGCTTTGAAAAATCAAGGTGCTTATGCCACAAGTAAGGAATTATCAATCTAATTTGTAAAATTTGTTATTCCTAATAAAATTTTTAGCGACAGTGGTAGCAATTTTATCGCAAAAGTAACAAAAGATTTAATGAGTTTCCTTAACATAGAGAAAATGGTTACAGCGCCGTACCATCCAAACGCTAATGGAAAAATATAAAAAAGAAATAAAATATTTTCGAACGTTCTAATTATTTATACTAAAGAAAATAGGAGCGACTGGGATAAATTCTTACATTATTTAACCAACGTAATCAACACTGATTATTCCGAAACAACAAAAGACAATCAATTTTATTTAATTTTTGGTCGATATTTTATAATCCCTTATTATTATATTATTGAATCTTGGAAATATTATAACGACTCAGAAGATTAAAAACAAGAATTCATAAATAGGATGAGGAAAACTTATAAGATAGTTATGCAAGAGTTGGAAAAATTTAAAATAAACCAAGATATAATAAACAAACAAAAATTTAAGTTTTATATATATTTAAAAGTAGGAGAATTCTTTTAAATAAGTAACGATGCGAACCCGGAAGGAAAAAAACTTTAAAACAAATATTCTGGACCGTACAGAATAGTCAAAAAATACGATAATGACTATACCTTTAAAATAGAAAACCCCGATAGCGGAAAAACTTACAAGGCGCATGTTAGCCGAATAAAAACAGCCAAATTTCCAGAGAGATGGGTATCCCATCCCTCTTCGACTGATTCGTCAGATTCGGAAAATGAGCCCCCTAGGTCAAGATTGGCAGAGCTAAAACCCTTCAATTTTAAACAAGATTATTTTGAAAACGAAAGTGATGAACAAAACTTTGAAGAATTCTTGGCTATTGAAAATCTAGTAATTCCAGAGAAAATATCACTAATACCAATAAGAATAAGAACGCCAAAAAGTCCAAAAAGTTATTCATTGGCGAGCGCGGGAGATCTATACTATACAATATCTCCAAAAACCCAATTCTTTCCCGATAGAATTTTGACCCCATGTCCCTCCCAAAGATGTCCAGACGATATGGTTTCCCCTGCAACACCAATCGAAAGGCACCCGTCATTACAGAACGAATTTAACAGAGCTGTAGAAACCCCCGGTATTACTGTAAAGAAAACTCCTCCCAAAGATTTAACTAAAACAAACCTGCGAGAAGCTATGGATTTAATAAATTTTCCCATAAAAACGAGTCAAAGTACACTGCCTGGGAATAAAACTCCAACGGATGACCAGCAAGGTAAATATCATGATATAACTGTGTCCAAGGTCAAACCTAAACACGACTGGACGTGGTCTTCCCGGAGGGACTCCCTATTGCAAAGAATGCCCCATCCCCCTGAAGACATGGCCTTCAAACAATGGAGGAACCCCGCAAAAACTATTGACTCCTCCCAAAACTCGCTTTAACCTTTCAACTACCCCGATTTGAGAACTCTAGGAGAGAACTTAGAGAACAAACCTTCGAATTCCAAGTGAGTAGAAATATACAACGGAATGGCAGGGGATACTACCCCACGTGCAACATCTCTAATTTCTTATCAGGATTCGTCAGAACCCAGTTCAGAAGAGTCTGAAGTCGAATCAGAGCAACTAGTAGCTAAAGAAATAGGGAAATCTAGGCCGACCTCAGCAGCCGCACACGGGAAACAAACGAAATTAAAAGTGCAAGATTTTTTTAAAAAAAAATACAAAAAATTTGACATTATTTCGCTATACAACCCGAAAAAGAAAAAACTGCAAGAAACAGAGGGGGTAATAACGACACAGTCAGGTAGAACCGTTAAAAAACCTGACAGATGGAAATATCCCTAATTAAAGAAAAGACAAATTTCAAATTTATGAATTTAACACCATAATAAATTCAAAAGTGTGCAAGTAAATTTAACCACTTCAATATTAATGAAAAAAAAAAATTAAAATACTAAGAGTAAGGTCAAAACGTTGATGATCACAGAAAATAACCAAAGGTAGGAAGCTAGTGGTCTACCGAAAACGACAACTCGCGAAGGACCAAGTTTTGTGGGAAGCCTGGGGAGAAACTCAAAGCCCATGTAGTTTTTAATTGTTGGGTTTTGGCGGTACCCTCGAATTTTCTATGAAAATTCAACCCAGGTCCAAACAAGAATTGATGTCATAAAAAACAAAACAAAAATTTTTTACTTATCGTTTAATTTATACCAATAAGAAGACTGCAAGGTGATGACGGTGATATCTTTACTAATGGTTTTATATTTGGATTAAGTCGAGGCGAAATCTCCTCTCTACAACGGTCATAAGAATTTTCTAAGATGTAGAATCCCTGCTGAAATTGCCTTCCACGTGAAGAGTGAAAAAAAAAAATTTAATCAAAAATAAATCAAATACGCCTAACTTGACTTAAAAATTCGATAATCTGACACTATTCATAGCTAGAGCTTGATCTGAATCGTGTTTCGGTCTATTTTTAGGTTTTTAGTGTTTAACCATCCTTTTTTACTTGCCGTTTTGTTAATTTTTCTTGCTTAAAATATCAGTCAATTTCTTATTTAACTATTCTAATAATAAATTCTTACTCAATTTTTACTTTAATTATTTATTAAAATATAATCTCTCAATAAGTTATTAATTAAAATTCAATTATCTCAATTAAACTAATTAGAACCTGATAATTTATTTAAGTTAGACTAAGGTTTATGTTTAACTTGAAAAGACTGTGCTTCATTTAGTGAAAAACGTTTATTTTTGTCAATTTTTTCTCCCGTTTCCCCCTTTTTTAGTTTATGCGAAATTTATTTGAGCAACATGTATATTAAATTATCCAATTCTGATATAGTGACTACCAAAAGGATTTCCTCCTGAAACTTATATTTCTTCACCCCCGTTAGACCCGTACAAATTTCCGCCAGTTTTCAGTATATTTTGATATAGCGACTTTTTTTTTATTATCTGAAGTAAGCACGACTAGTTCGGAGCGTTGTGTAGTTTTAAAATAAGTTTAGTTTTTAAACTATGAAATTAAGTAGGCTATACCCTGATATCTGTCAGCTTTATAAAATCAAAAAACAAAAAAACTACCAGTACAGAAGCGTCTAATTATATGAAATATTTTATCTTAGTGCAGATTATAATTATTTTAGGCCTACACATTGCTCATCCATGTGTTTCTTACTCGAGTAATATATGTACCAATAGACAACTATTGGTAACTATAACCAAACAACCTATTCGTACGTTTATATGTAGAATTTCACGGCGGATGTGAAATTATATCTCAATAATAATATGTAAAATTTTAAAGCCATTTAATCAGTTAAGATATATGTATTGAAACCCTGTGAATGTCCAATGGCGACTAAGTAAAACCCACACGGAATTCCCCATTAATTTGAAGGTGTTTCTCGCTTAACGGATTCTAATAAGACTTTAATATAATATTTATTTATTTAGTTCGGAAGGATTTGCTCAAACAATAGCCTTCTAAAAAGATATTGATGTCAGTTCTTCATTACGCTTATATTCTTTGCCAAGCATCAACTGGAATCTACGGAGGCAAGCTTGGAAATCCTGCATCTAATGACCTTATTCGAAAAGCGACTATGAGGCACCAATGTTGACTTGCAATTACGGAAAAATCCTGAGACTAAGAACCTCTGCATTTCAGCCGTTAAACCCGGAGCCACATGAAAACGTCTAAGCCAAGAAATAGGGAAGACATCAGAAAACTAGTGGGTATAGAGGTCTCCACTAGTCCTTGTTATGTCTTGTTCCCCCATTGTAGTATCGTTTGCGTAAAACCGTGTGGTTATGACGCTGCAACATGCGTTTCTTATACAGCACGGACTTGCGTAAACAGTGCAGGCATGAAAAAAAAATATTGTAAAATTAGACCTCAAACTTAATACTGTAGTGTATATTATGTGTATTCAATATCAATTTTTTCGTAATCCAAACAAATTTCAATACATTTCTGTTTTAGATTTTAATTTTGAGTACTAATCTTAGTGTATTTATTTAATTATGTCTAATAGCTTAGAAGTTAATAAACCAATTAATGCGTGAATTATTGTATGTGTATTTACTTAAAAGAACATTTGATTCTACCGCGTTGTTTTTATTACAGGAAAGTAAATGGACACTTTGGTCATTGAGTATTACAATAAACTGCCCAGTACAGATACGACCCAGTAACATCTATTTTATCATATCTCAACCAACGAAGAGTACTCACCATAACTCCAGGCAAGTTTCGTCCCAACTTCGTCTACGAAAACAACAGTTACCTTCGATCGTCGTTTCTTCGACTACGAACCATATTATGTATCAGGTAACACTATATTTGAACCTCAGTATCAAGTGCTTTAACGAACTATATAATCGCACAAACGCTGAGAAACCCATCGGCCAGTACAAGATATAAATACGTAGATATCGCTGTTGATACTCACTATGGACCCCATAATAATTTGACAGTATAGTGATGATATTTGAAGCTAAACGATATTAAACAATATTTAAAGTTAAATGATACTTAAAGACATTTGAAGATATTTGAAGATGAAATTAAAGACAATTTTAAGTTTAATTCTGAGAACTCCATCTATCAGCGCATGATAAACGATAATTGAAGTTAAAAGATACTTAAAGACATTTGAAGATATTTGAAGACGAAATTAAAGACAATTTGAAGTTTAATTCTGAGAACTCCATCAATCAGCACACGATAGACGATATTTGAAGTTAAATGACACTTAAAGACATTTGAGGATATTTGAATCAGAAATTAAAGACAATTTGAACTTTAACTCTGAGAACACCATCGAGCAGTACAAGATAAACGATATTTAACGATATTTGAAGTTAGATGATAGTTGAAGAGGTTCGAAGTTGAATTTAAAGACAATATATTAAGAGAGTCACTATAATATGACGACAACCCGTTTCAAAAGGCACAAATGAACAATTTTACGCGAGAATACATTCTCTATGTGCCTCAAAAATCCTAAAAATGATATGCTGAGAAGAAAAACACCAACACCTGTAGTGGGAAGAATCATTTCCCAGTTGACTATTAGAACGATATTTAACGGTCATTTCCCAGTTGACCATTAGGGAAAACTTACCGTATAAAGACAACTAGACTAGAACTGTTCCATGAAGAAACCATAACTTAAGTGCTTCAAAATTTTTGCACGACAAAGGGAGTAAAGGACAGTAACTTACAACAGAAGGGTGTAGTACACTAAGGACACGAAAGGTGATGAATAGATGTGAAGTTACATGTGTTACTTCCTAATAAATTTGACAATTCAAAAATCTCAATAGTGAAAGTGTTTTAACGTCATCTGTGAATATGTTGAACCAAATATTGTACGCTATAAATCATTTATGTATTTACCACAATTATAATTAGGTTTAATATTATTATTTTATTCATTTATCTTTTTGTATATAGTATTTAGTACTGAATATATAAATAAAAATCAAAAAAAAAAAGATAAAGAATTTCATATTAGAATATTCACAAACGTATTGGAAGAGTAAAAAGTGTACAGTTTTAGATATAGAAAAAGAAAAAAAAAAAAAAATATTTATTATAGTAGCTAACCTAGGACCAAAAATAATCTTAGTCCGGTAGATGAATTTTAGATAGGGGTGTAGAATAAAATAAGAAAAATAATTAAAAAATTTTAAAACTCCGGATGGGCAGTAACTAATGACGGGGCGTCATTATTTCATGGGAAGGGTGATATGTACCGGGAGTAAAACACGATATATTTGAAATACCAAAATAAAGTTCCTTCTTTAATTCGGACTCTATAATTAAGCTAAATCTAGTTTCAAAAATGAAAAAGTCCTTAATCAGCAAAGACAAGAAATTGCAATCTTTGGATTTCGCTAAGACAGTGAGCAATAAGAAAAGTGCTACGCACAATATTTGTAAGGAAGCTGAAACGAGCAGAACCGTGTGATCGACTAACTCATCAAAATATTTAATACGGATTATTGGGCGAGGGTTCGTGTCCTTGGGGCACGGGAGCCAATGGCAAGCAGCCCCTAGAGCGCAGGACGAAAGAACTGCGTTTGGGAGTAGTGAAAATGTGTTTTTTAATTTTAATATGAAGTGAGATCTGAAACGTTTAGTACCGCAAATAATCTCGGTCACCATTTATTGTCTTTGAAGTGACCCATTGCTGTACAACTAAGCATGTAAGTTTAATAAATCTATTGTCTTTTCATAAGTGTTCGTTTCTCTTGTATGTCCGAGTCTAGTCCGATAATAGGTAAATAGTTCTCCAGTCTCCAAGGTTAATGCTCCCAAAGGAATCTGATCTCCAAGTGGCGCTATAGGAGAAATCTCTATCGCCACGAGCAAATCTTTTCTATTACTGCAAAATAACCTTCAATGGTACAGCAGCACCAATTTTAAAAAATACCTTCTTTGTCTCTTCATTTATAAATCAAACAATATCCTCACCCCTCCTACCCAACAGTTTTGTGAATTCGCCTCACTATTATGCATAGTTGATTGGCATAATGACAAACTGTTTCAGAGTTTCAAGTATACCTTGCAGTTATGTTTATAATAAGGTTTCCAATTTGTATTCATTGGAAACTTGAAGTGCAATTTGTTCATAATGTGCTTTGCTTGCAAAAGTAAGTATATGGGAAAAAGTATTACCATCAGGTCTCCACCACAAACATGGCACAAAATCTGTGGACGGAGCGAGGTCGTCTTAGGGGGCAAAACCACTCTAAAATGTTCCTTAAGGAGGAGAGGATTGATACTACTTGTATAAACTTCAAAAAATTCTAATTAGTTTTGGTCAATGCTTAAATTTTTGGTCTACCAGCATACAAACATTTCTACATTCTTCAGCCCCCATATATAACCTTTAATATGATGTTATATTAGAGGGACTGCTACCCCCTAGACTTCCATACTTACAGTAAAGCTCCAGCATATATATATATATATATATATATATATATATATATATATATATATATATATATATATATATATATATATTCAACACATCAAAATGCAAGACTCTGCACCTTGGGAAGAAAAACCCAAACACTCAGTACCAAATAGAATGTAGGGATGGGTCCTGAAAAGCTATTTCCAGCAGTCACACGGGGAGAAATCTTGGTGTCCTGGTAGATGACAAGTTAAAATTCCATAATATTACACAAATGACTATTGCAAATGGCTTAACCAAAAGAATATTCACTAGCAGATCTCTAACAGTTACAACCAAGCTATACAAGAGTCTAGTTTGACCAAGGCTAGAATTTGGAATGTGTATTGCATACCCAATCAGTAAGTGGGTATACCCAATCAGTAAATCAAAAGTGGGTATAGAGTGGAACATAAAACTCTAGATAATGGGCTCTGTACTATCTTGGAATGATGTTGCTTTAAGAGAATGAAACTTCCAGGAATAAATTTAGAGTTTAAGTTAGAAAGGTTGAAATGAGAGAAAGGTTGAAATGGCTAGGACTTGTTCTGCAGATGAATGATGGCAGATTGCCAAAGATCATTTGTTGTTGCCCAGCCATCACTTTTACAGTACAGAAACTGCCCAAGCTCTTTGAAGGTGAAAACAATTTGAAGAAGGAAGGGATGGAGATTAATAATAAAAAAAAACCTCCTTTACAATAATTTTGGGTGTTGAACTACCCCAGGAGTTCCATTTATAAAACTCAACTACTTTCCAAGACGGCAAAGGCCCTTGATCTAGAATTTTACCAGAGTAGAATAATAAACCATGGAAATACAAGTGGGAGCTCTTGATAACATTTATATTTAGGACCTGTTCTGAACTAAACTAAAAAATAGCAAAATTATCACTTCATTACCTTCAGAAAATTTCTATTCATAAGGCTTCAGATTTGCTTCCAGCTTAACTGCCCCCAGGCCTCCTTTCCCCTCTTAATGCCTAGATATAGCCCTAGCCTAAACCCAAAATCTTGCTGATTCTTTCAATTTAGCTAGTCTTGCAGGGTAAGAAAGTTCCCACATGCTGGAAATCCTTTTGGTGGCATGTCTGCCAAAACTTTTATGTCTTTTTTTTAAATACAGGGAGGCTAGAGATATTCCAAATTTAAGCTTTGGTTGAACTAGTCCATTATACAGAAGACTAGCAACTTTAGGGGAGCAAGTAAGGATATGCAAATATACTAGAAATTACAGTACTAGGGTAAAGGCAGTGATAATTTGATAGTTTTTGTAAAAAAACAAAAAAACACTCCTCCTATTCTGAAAGACATAACTTAAATATTTTTGGTTTGAAAAAGGTTTCAGTATGTAGGAAAAACATCTAGGAATCTTAGTGTTTGATTAGAAGTTTTATCAAAAAAGGATACAAAACTCTCATTTTCTAAAATTGGACCATTTTCACCTACAAATTCAAAAGAACAAAAAAGTTAGGCTACCTGTTTTTGATGTTAGTTGGAAGCCAATTCAACATGTGTTGAAATACTTGGAGAATGCTTGTGGGTGGATCCTTGTGCATCTGACATGCCTATTCTTTTTATTTTATTTCTTAATTTCTCTTCAACTTTGTTTTATGTGTAAAATATATAACAATTAGACATATAAAACAGTACACATCTTTTTAACATGAGATCTCTTTACTTCAAGAGGATTTGGTTGCTCTGGGCTGGTGGTGTACTGCAAACTCTATGTTCATTAATGAAACCAAGTGCAATGCTGTGCACTATTTGTGTAGACTCCCTCAACATTACCATAACTTTGTTGATGGTAAATCAATTTCAAGTGTGGAATATGTTCGATACCTTGGGATTTGCTCTGATTCTAGTCTCAAATTTGACAAACATGTATTGGATATCACCCACAAGGCAAATTACCAATTACTACGTCTAAAGTGTACATTTTCTAAGTTTAATCTTTGTTCATTGATTTCACTTTATGTATCCACTGTATGTCCAATACTTGAGTGTTGCTCATGAGTATGGTATCCCCTTAATAAGAGAGATAGAGAGAGGGTTGAGAAAGTGCAATGTAGGACCACCAAACTCATACCTTACCTGAGTTATCTAACTTACCACCAGAGAATGCAGAGACTAAAGTTGCCTAGTCTTCAGTTCTGACGTGATAGAGCTGCATTGTTAGATGCATTGTTAGATCAATGCAGATACATTCTGCATTGTTAGGAACATTTATAATACCACCCCGGCTCACTTTTTCACTTTTACAGAACACAGTAGTACCTGTCAACACCAACACAAAATTTACCTACCATGTTCACAGAAAAGAATAGGCCAAGACTCTTTGTCTAGCTGAGTGTGAAAGACTTGGAATTCACTTCCATCAGAGATAGTTGCAAGTACCACAGTCCAATCTTTCAAAAGTATTTTAGCCTCTACAGATTTCTATACTACATCTTATCACAATCTGCTTTGAGAATATTTTTACTTTTGTATTAGCTGATTTGTGACCAGTATGTTTTGAGTTATTTTGTAGGCTTACTTTTTGGTATGTTTCAATTATTAACAGATATGATTCAGTTAGTTTGGTATGCTACTGTATGTTTCAGTTACTATATGTTTATGTTATATCATCAACATTGTCATAGACTTTTTTATAATTGTTTATTGCAACAAGCTTGTTAAAGCTTACCATATTTTGGTATTAATAAATAAATAAATATAAAACACATCAGATAGTGGAAGCAAAAAACTGAAAAAATTGTCTCAGGCATAGGAACAAAATTGGATAATCATATTGAGTATAATTGTGTGACCTAGGTCATATGCCTCTTTTATTTTTTTAACATTTTTACATATATGCCAAAAAAATAGATCTCCAAATGCTATCTGGAATGACCCAGTTCCTCTTAGCTTTAATGTTCCAGCAAAAATTCTTTTGTTGTACACAGTGAAAATGTTGCCAAGGTTTGGCCATTTCAAAGGTAATCTGCTATTTTAATCCACCTTAAAAATTTTAGTTTTGACTATCCTTTGTCTGGAAAGTCCTGAATCCTTGAAATATGCATGCCAAACTTAAGACTATCAGACATTTATGACACCAAGGAGTTTAACATTATTCATTAGCATTTTGGGTGGGATAGGGTCTAAAAAAACAGGAGTGGATATCAAGAATTTTAAGAAGTTTATTGTTATTATAATTGATTTGGTGGAATTTACATTTGTGTAAATTCTTAGCCTTGTCCTAAACATGCATAGGATGTTGATGGGGCCATTTTTGATATTTATGACATACTTCAAGGATCAGTAGGTAATCTACACATTAACACCTTTGAGGGAAGCTCTTACCAATTTCATTAATCAATACTAGATACAAGAATCATCCTAACAAGGTTCCTTGATGAATTCTACATCAAGTAGGGAGGAGACCAGATAGAACATTTTTGTATTTTACAACTTATGGTCTATTTGAAAGAAAACATTTACAAAATTTAGTAAGAGAGGGTCTACTTCAAAGTTATTCAGTTATAAATGAATTACAATGTTGAGATCAACTAAGTCAAATGATTAAAAATATGAACAAGGTGTGAGGCCAAGTAGTAGTTCCTCTGATGATGGAAAAATCTAGTATCTAGTATCAAATCAGTTAAACAACAATTTATTAGAAATCTCTTTATACGTGTTTTTTTTTAACGTGAAATATTGTTAGGAATGATGCTCATCAAAATCTCTTGTTGTTGAGAAAGTACCCATAAATTTGACAACTGTTTTTGTCAGAGGACTCTTGGATTTCAACAGCAATTGGTTTTACATGTTCAGTGAAGTTTTGATAGAGTCACCAATATTTTGACAGGGCCTGTTGCTGTCTGTTAAAAATTTTGACAAGGTTACTACAAGATATTCTCAAAAGAACTGAATCTCTTGATAGAAGCCAATATCCATGTTTGAGTTTTGCTGAAGGAAAATGTTTAGTTGGCTTTGCATTCCACTACATCAGACAAGAATTTTTGACACTTGGAACATAGTTTCATCAATATAATATTAGCTGCCATTTTTATTTGATTTTATTAAGAAAACGCCAATGTGGCTACATTTAAGATCAGATGTATTTTGATGCATTCTAACTTTTTTTGCTAAGAAATAACCAAGTAATGACAGTTTGAACATTACATAGTTAAAAAATTGTTGGGAACTCAATTTGTGTCAAAACCAGGAAACTGATTGAATTAAATATTCCTTTCTTATCTCAGTGCATTGGATGTAGTGTTCATGTTTTGCATTGTCAAAATATTACAACAGTTTAAAGAGACGGGGTTTCAAGTCACAACTAAGCTGAGTTATTGTGTTTTGATGGAAAATTTAAACAGTGGTTCCAAAATTGTACTGTCAAATCATCAGTACCTTTACCCTAGTCCAGTATTTGCCCTTCCCAGAAGGAAACATTATAAAATTATGTAAACAACTTTTAAAAATTACGAAATATTTACTAATATC
The DNA here is from genome assembly GCF_049724085.1 of Artemia sp. Qi Xiang Cuo. Lineage (NCBI taxonomy): Eukaryota > Metazoa > Arthropoda > Branchiopoda > Anostraca > Artemiidae > Artemia > Artemia sp. Qi Xiang Cuo. The sequence goes on along the minus strand of NC_142810.1, from coordinate 37,721,577 downwards.
ATTTCTAAAACCACTTCACTTTACTATACCCTATCCTCTCTCCCTAATGTGCAAATATGTATGGTAACCTAAGTTACATATTCTCTGTGCATTTTTCATTTGGTTGATTTTGTTTGTTTGCTATTAAATTTATTTGAAGAAAAGAGTGATCTATGGAACAATGCATGGATAATACATAATCTGGACTATATATTTGCCCATTGGGGGGAATGGGAGGAAGTAAAATGATATATTTTCAGGAATAAGTATTTCAGAAACATTAAAAGTTGTTTTCAGAATTTTATAGTGTTTCCTTATGAGGAGGCTAAGCACTGCACTACTAGTAAAATTATGTTTTCAAAAACTACATCCAATGAACTAAAGACTAAAAACCTAAAATGAAGGTCAAATATTTTTCTCAAAATTTAGATTGCCTAGGCAAAACATCATTTGAGCAATCTTCTTAACCCTAGAAGTAAGGACAGCATATTTAGATACCACTGGACAACATATTCCTAAGAATAGCTTAGTCCCTGGCTTCATTTGCAAATGTTGTGTTCACCTAACTCAATTATATTCAAAGATGAGGTAATACACATGAGATTCTATCACTGAGGCAGAGACAAGGTGAATACACTACTCAAAGCCTTTTTTATGCTTCTTATAAATATAATGATTGTTTCACTCACAAATGCAACCCCTACCCTTTATGGTCCTACATATAGCCCTAGGATATAGGTTTATACAAAATTAAAAAATACAAATTTTTAACTTTAAAATTCACAGCATTTACATTGCCAAAATTCTTTTACAAGCAGTTATAGGCCACAGTTTAGATAGACTAAAAAAACCTCTTCACAAAGAGAATAAGGCATCATTAAATATTACCTTAATCTGCACTTCAGAGCAAATAAAGATCTATCATGATCTGTTACATGCTCTATACTTAATGATGTGAATGAATAACATCAAATGCATACCACTGGTACTTTCAGGGAACACCATTCCATTCAACATCCAATGATTTCTTGAACACTTCATTATTGGGTACTGAGACTGTTTTATTTGACATACCATTCCAGTGGTTTACTGCATGGCTGGAGAAAAACTGTTGTTGGTGCCAAGTTTTGACAGATTCTTTGAATGTCCCTCTCTTGTCAGTGCCAATATTTTGAAAAATCAGCAAATAAATTTGGGGGGGGGGGGGTCTTGTGAAATAAGCTTATGTGTCATATGCATGTGTTATGGGTTCTTAAGCAATATCTGTTGAATATATGACTTGGGCATAATTGATTTTTAATTTTTTTTTTTTATATAGGATTTTTTTATGATTTTTCTTGACCAATTTCTTATGCTAAAAAAACCAAATAGGTGTCACCTTAAGGTAAATCAATGGGCTTAAAATTAGATTTGCAAGTGAAATAGTTATTATCATTGAAAATAGCATAAAAAAGACATTGAGCAGCATGCTCATTTTGCCTTTACCTCAGTTATGGTATCCTATACACATATTTACCCATGATAGCAAGAAATCCCACAAATGGAATTTTTCCAACAAAATTTTGGTACTTAAGTATTATCAAGACCATACTCAAGAGCTTTGCTTTGTTTGATCTAATAAACTCAGTTTTTCTCTTGCATTTGGTTACAATTAGCTTCTTCTTTTGTGAAATAAAGTACAATGCATTTATGTTTTAATTAAATGTTTAATATATAGAGGTGGTTAGGTATTCAATATAATGGATTCTGGGTGACCTGTTTTCTGTATTTCTGGATAATATGTATGTACTGCAATTTTTAAAGATTGTTATCTCAACTATCTGGTCTACCTATATTATTCCCAAGATTAGGAGCCAAGATAAACATGTGTATATTCATATAGCTTAGTAAGTGAGAAAGTTAGTACATCACTTGATGCCTTATTTTATGCTCTATTAAAATTCAGTAACTACTTCTGTGTCAAATTTCCTTTTGAGCAAATACCCTAACACAGCCTATAGTAGCCTGAAGTTTGAAATGCATTTAAAAAATTGTCAAGCAAGAAAAATTCTCTATTTGTAGCAGATTCAGGAATAGTAATTATTTTTTCATTAGTGATACACTTAACTGTAAATATTATTTTGAAAACAAGTTTACATGATAAAAAAAAAGGTAAAACCCCTCAAAATGGTGTCATAGCAATAGCAATCTCACCTGGAACAACAAGGAAAATCACAATTTTTGCATGGGAAGCATTGATGTGTTCTTTTTCTTTTTTGGTTCTTCTTCTTTTTTTTTCTATGTTGCTAATAGGGCATTAAGACGTCATAAAGAGTGATTTAAGGCTTTGTTTAAAAGCTAATTCTTGTATCTATGCTAATTAGTTTTTAACTAGGCTATACAACAGTCTAAAACTATGGACAAGGTAATTAGTAAACTTATGGGGCCCCATTAAGGGCTCAAAATGGAATTTGCACTAGATTTATTCTTGAATTTGGAAAGAGCATTAAAAGGCATCAAATAATATATTTACTATCTTCCTAGGTAAATTTTATGAATATTTAATTAGGAGGGAGGGAGGGGAGGTGGTTGTAAAATAATTGTAACAGCAGTGACTTTAATATTTAAAAAGAGCATTGGACAAACAATCAGTTTACTTCTTTATATCCTGGATGAACTTTCAGTAAAATTCTACTTTAGTTACTTTTACCTATCTTGGAAAGGGGTGAGGTTAGGATAATAAAGCTTTCAGGGATGGGTCTACAGGCCAAAATATGTCCTGGGAAGGTATTTTGAAGTACTTATCTCCTCTCTTTCTCCCTCTAGAGGGTCCTGAAATTTGCCTACATGACAAGTCTACACCTATTGAAATTTTGACAAAACAGCATTTTACCTTAATTTTCAGTTGTCAGTTTCTTTTTCTCTGGCTTTAGTTCTGAAAATGCAATTCCTGTTATTTGAGTAGTATTTTAAGCCATATCAATGTTAATTTTCAAAATTTAGGAAATGTATTTACATATCTTCAAAACTCTATAAATCAGGATTGAGCAAAGGTGTGAAGCTGAAAACAATTTTTTTTGACTTCATTTTAAGCAGAAGATCTATATTACAAGGTTTCACTTTTATAAGACACAGGTTTTTAAAGGTCATCAAAGGTCAGGACCCTCTAGAGGGAGAAGGAGTGGAGGTAGGTACTTCAAAATACCTTCCCGGGACATACTCTAGCCTGTAGATCTATCCCTGAAAGTTTCAATTTCCTAACCAAACTCCTTCCCAAGATAGCCAAAAGTAGCGAAAATAGAATTTTACCAAACTTTCTTATAGGTAAGTTGTGACTTTAATCTCAAATGGTAGGCTAGCCTACCCTGGTAGCCAACTGTACCCTTTTTTTGGGCCTATTATGTTTCCTTCCAACTAGGCATGATTGTGCAGGATTACAAAATTAAACCACTGGTTTCATCCTAGATTACTAATTAGGGTAAACTAGCCTATAAAGTCAACTTACTCTTTCTAATCTCTGGAAGTATTCCCTTAAAAATCCCACTGGGTTTGTGGGTCTCACAACACACAGCTGAACAATAGCTTCTTTAAGGATGCCTTGAATATTATGCTTCTGGACATAGTCCTCACACTCCCTTAAACTCTGCTCTTCATCCATTTTAAATAATTAAAAAATAAACAAGAAGCAATGAAAGTGACAATAATATTCTGCTTCCTCCAAACCCTTAAGGGCCGGGAACATATATCTTTTTTCGGAGCCGATTTTCCGAATTGGCACCCAATTGTCCCAATTGTAAAGAAAACGGCGACGATTAGAGCTTGAAAATTTTTCTAGTTTTCGGTTCAAATTTACAAAACAGCGCCTTATTTCGTCGTGATCATAAAAAAATAGTGATATTCAACCATTTTTTTTTTTTTGAAGAAAAATCAAAACATCTAAACAATAATAAATAAATATTAATAACAAAGAATTTCACAATTTAACAATGAAAGAATTAAAAATTTCATTACATTTTCTAAATTAAATAGAATAAAAAAAAATAATAATAGAGGAACTAAGTAATAAGTTGAGATAAGTCATGTAACTATTGATAAATTGCAGTTGACTATTGATGTCCATGACTATTAGTTTAGACAATCTTGAGTAAATGACGTTGTTTTTGTCCCGCTATCGGTTGCCCACTTAGCTGCTGAAATCGGTGCGTGTGTCCAGTCCTTTTTTTTATGGTAATTCCACACTTTCACTCTATACTGTAAGCTTCGTAATCATGAATGCTTGGTCACCTTAAAGTAATAACACTCGAAACTCTATATTACATAATTGTAATGTCCCACATTGCTTATTGTGGACCTTTTCGGATTTTTTTTTTACCGAAATAGATGAAAAATAATTAGGTCACATAACTTCAAATTTGCCAAATACCTACTTTGCCTTCCCCATGGACTCGAAAGACAAAACTGATTAAATACTAAAGCATCGCAGAACCATATAAAGCAGCGGAGAAGAAAATTTACAATCATAATTCAAAGGTTCATAACCACCAGTGGCACATTTTACTTCTACATTAATAAGGTGATCGGTTTTATTAGTTATATTGTTTATTGATTTTTAATGTTTGGTTATTCCTTACGTTTCTATTAGTTAGCTAGCTTTTGTTTATGTTCGTAGAAAGACAAATGAAAACAAAAACTAACAGCTCTCCACTCTAATATAGCTGGAATAATTTTAAATGACCAGCCCTTGTGCTTTGGTAATATCATTGCAACGTAACTTGTGTTTGAAAATCGTGAACTCATCAAATCTTCCAACTTCATTCCTCTCTTTGTGTTATTATGACTTAAAGACTTAATAGTAGGCCAGCTCATTAAGAACTTCTAATAGTTAATTCTGAGAAGTCCTTGAAGCGATGCAGGAATAAATTTTGAAGACAGCGTGGATGATTTCAGTCGGTGGTGATGTGCCATTAAATCATTGGCGTATTTCAGTTGTTCGGATTTTATTCAACTGTTTTGTGGCTGTCTGTGCTGGAAAATACTCATAGGTTTGATTAGTGGTCCAACGTACAACGGAAAATAACTTATAAATAAGCAGTGAAACAGAAATCTTCAAAACAATACAACTTAGATTGTTCGATATGAATGGTAGTTAAACTGAAAAATTCAGAAATACAGAAAAATCGTTGAAAGTATGTAGAAGTCATTATTACATTAGCTTGAGGAATTTTGTGTTCTAACTCACTTGATGTCATGGTTAGACTTACACTTCTACTCTCAGGGAAAGAGGTCAAACAGTAAGTGTTCAGCTAATTTACCAACGGATTAAACTGTAATACTTTCCTCTTCAAATTTACCTGGGATCTATCCTGTTCATATTGAAAATTGTGTAAGCCCCCAAATTTTATCTAACATTGGGTTTGAAAACGGATGTTGTATCATTTTTGATGGTGCGCAGCGTAAGGGGGACAAAGTCTACAAATGCTTCACCTGAGAAAAAAATAATTCCGGTTCTGGCCCTGCTCCCTCATCTTAAGGTAAAATAGCTCCCAATTACTCCATTGAATCTACTGTCTCCCTTGTCTGAACTAAAATCTAATTTAAAAACCACTATATATTTGTTTATCTTCTCGCCAAAATCAAAAGTGGGCCATAAAATACTGTTTAGCAGCAAAAACGTGAAGGAGAAGCATACAAGGCTATGCTTGCCCCATGCTCCTTAATGTTGCAGTGCGTTGTAAGTAGTAGTTGCACTGACAGGTAAAGCTGATACCCATGAAACCCTTTGTACTACTAGTAACATGCCTTAGAAAACTCTTATTGCCAGAAAATGTGGCTTCTTTGAATATGCTTGGGGCTTAAGATGCTAGTCAACAATTTGATTAGCCTGAAACCTAGACCTGGCAGGAGTTTAATTTTTCATCAAAAGCCGGGTTCTACGTCGCCTTAGGAAGGAAGTATGCCTTATTGTGGATGAATATTCTGATCGTTTCAGGTTCAGACTAGATTTGAAAAACTCCTGCCGGCAGTGTTGAGCTTTGAATTTAAAAATGTTACCTGGTTTCACCATTTAAGGGTCTCTTTTTTATAAATTTCCGACACAGGCTTTAAAGCTTTCAGTCGGATATTAACATACCAGCACCGCTTGATATTTTTGGCTGAATAAAATCCACTTAAAACTATCCGAAATTTATTTAATAAATACATTTATGTAGTAACTGTAATAAAAATAAAATTGTATACCTAATTGAATGCACTTGGTAAATTGACTAAATTTACTTAAATAAGAATTAACTGAATTTTCTGACATTGAAATAGCATGACGTAATCTGTGTAGCTCACGCCAATTTTAAGATGCTGATATTGAATAACAGTGTGGAATTTCTAAATTAGGATAATTGGACTTCCTTAAGGTTCCTATTTTTAATGCTACCGGTTGCATTCAATGGTGCATAATTCACCATTATTCGTAATTCATAATTCAACCACGCCAACACACTGCCTTTTGTTCTACTGGGTTAGTAAGTTGCAACTAGCAGTTGGTTATATCCGTGTCCAATCAAGTAGACCCATGTCCTTGCATAAGATTACAATTTGATGAAGTTTTGTTTCCTTCGGGTTCAAATACGAGCTGGATAGGCTAGTGGGACAGGCAGGTAAGTTCCAAGTCACCAACAACCTGATAAGAGTAACTTGAACTCGTTACATAGATATATATATATATAGATCGTGTGTTTCAAAAACCCAAGAGCCATATACACACAAAAATTTATGAAAAATAAAGAAATCACCAACAGAAAAAAATACGAAACACACAGAAACATGATACATAGCAAAATATTACCTAATGGTAGTTTATCGAGAAAATAATTGTAAACCTATGTAATAAATAATAATCAATTGTACAAACTTTTCCTTCTTTCTAAGCTTTTATCTATGTACACACCAATACCGAATATTGTGGTTGGATTGCTGCTTCGTAACATACCAGGAATCAGAAAAACATTCCCCTTCAAGTATTTTTCCCTTAAATCAGAGAGCACCGGATACTTCCTGAGAAAATGGTCCAAATCTTCGTCCTCATCTGTACAAAGAGGACACACACACTGATCTTCAGGGTCAACTATCTATTTGTCGAACACCTTTTGCTCTGGATTGGAAGGCAATTCGCCCTAAGCTGAGTCCATCGACATAAAATCATAGCCGGTAAATTAAATTGAAAATAAACTTCCTCTTCAAAACTAGGTTTAGCCTGATTATAATGTTTCAATATTGTAGAATTTAAAACCAGGCCCCAGCCAATACTGAATTTCCTGACCCTCGAAGATAAATCGTACCTGGCTTTCTATATCTGTTAGTAGATCAAGAGAACCAGTCCCATCATTCCATAAGTAAGGCATTCCCACTCTTTCTAGTGCTGACTTAATTTGGGATGACCACGACGTTTTCGAACCATAATTCAACATCTGATAATAAGCTGTTCTTACTAGTCTATCTTCATTGCACATAATGAGCTTCAACCAAAATGAGCTTCAACAAAAATCAACCAAAACAGGCTTATATCACCTTTCAGAATCTGTGAATGAGTTGTCTGATGTAACCAAAACAGTCTTTTATAATACTGGAGCTAGAGGGACTCCAACTTCTATGCCGCTTCTTCACCCTAAATCTCTGCTCCATATTCTATGACTGGTAAAATTTTTGTATTAAATATGCTTTTATGCATTTTTAGGTTTTTAATTCCCATTATTGTCGGATTTATCAAAGCTGCAGGCATGACCACTTTGCCTCTAATAATTATTTCATCCATTTTCCGATGAAACAAATCCTAAATGTTTTATTATTTTACTTACATTTACTTCCTTATTATTAAATTTAAATTTATAATTATCTTCACCACTTGCTTTCCTTTTTTTAAAAATAACAACTTTACTCTTATCAGCGTTCAGCCTTAATTTTTCATCTGCAAATATTCTTCTATGAGACTCAGAAGCGTCTGCAGATCTTGCGGTGTACTAGCAACCAAAGCAATATCATCTGCAAATAATAATAATGATAGTTAAGGGTCCCTAGACTAACTTTCGGAGCCCATCTATTCTCTAGAAAATCAACAGCATCATTTATAAAAATATTAAACAATTTAGGAGAACATGTCTGCTTTTATAAATTATGGCGCTTTTAAAGTGATCACCATTTAGTGTTTTGGAAAACTCTTATTGATATTACTTGAAACCGGCTTAGTGTGAGCTAATGACGCGAATTTTTGAAGTTCAGAAAACTCTGTTCTGTCAGAACTTAACATCAACCCTTAGACAACGGATTTTATAATTTGGGTGTCACTATAATGTATACCAAAATAAAGAAAAATCTGTTTTGGAAATTTGACTAGTTCGTGTGCAAGATACAAAAATACGGGCAAATCTTTTAAAATGAAAAGGATCAAACAAATTCAGAAACATTTTCTATGGACAATGGATGGCCCAGGTCAGTCATATTTCTGCTTGGAGACCCACGTCTGTTGGAATGTAGATAGAGATGCAAGAATTGCGCCTCCAATCCAAACGGAGTATATGCGTTCAGGTCGGGCAACGATTTTAATTTTCATTGCGGATGGTGCAAGCATGGTCAATTCCTTTTGCATTCAATCAGCAATGCCAGGGAACATGGTAGTACCACCTGAAAGAGAAAAAAATAAATCCAATAAATCATACGTTATGCTAGAAAAACTCTCATAATAAATAAACTGAAAATTAAAATGAAATGAATTGAAAAATGGTAAAGCTTTTAATAAAACGGATAACACCGGTAAATCTTTACTTTTTTTAATATTTTTATTTTTTTAAAGTATTTACGGAAAGGCAGTTTAAATCATTTAAAAACTGAAAAAAATAAAAGGATTCTTTATAAATGAAAATTGTAATGTTTGCTCATTGATTGAAGCATTTCCACAGTCAATATTAATAGATGTTCCGTTCTGGCTTGCTTCAACATTAATTTTTTCCCGAAAGTGTTGCTGAACAAAAACAGATTTGTGTGTACTGCCGTAGTAGGTAGTAAATTATACTTGATCACATTCTGGGGCTTTCCCTACTGTTCCAGTGTTAACTGATAATATTTACTGACAGTTTTCTGCTAGCTCCTGAAAAGAGAAGAGTTAGGAAAAAAAACCGTCTGCTAACAATTTTCAGCAGCGACTAATTGGGTAGAATTAAAAATAAATGCAAGTTAAAAAAATAGTGTAGCCAAATGAAAGATTTATAGCCAACGAAAGACATATACGCATTAAAAATTGTAGCTCGTTAGAAGACGCAGGCTGTGAATGGGTAATTCTTGAAAGAAACCTGTCAAAATTTAGTTTTGACTCCAATAAAGAAAAGCTAAATTCATATGTAGCAAAGGCAAAGTGAAGTTATTAAATTAGCGAAAGTGCATATTATATTTCTATATCAAATAGCTTTACTAAACAGGCTTTTCAGTAATCCTCTCGATATTTTCTTATAATAGTTAGCTTGAACATTTATTTTAAACTGAATTAAAATTTTGATAAAATACCAAGCTTTTAGAAGAGACTGCCAACCTACAAAACTTTCATTTTTGGAATATTCTTTTCTGGGAATTTGAGGTATTGTTGAACTAGAGGAAGTGGTTTGCTACGCTCTTGTTAAATATTTTAATTAATGATAAGTAGTTGCTCTTGCCCCAAGGCCATCTCTAAATTAACTTGCCTTGTTTTTGGATGACTAATAAATTGACTTAGTTACCATCGTACTCCACCTTCCACCCCCACATAATTAGTCCTCGTTATAAAAAAAAGCAAGTAATGTTATTATTTTGAAGCTTGGTATCCTTTATAAGTTCCAACCTAATATTCAAGTGCCCCAACTGTGTTTACTTTACCAGTGATTCATATAGATTTTTTTTTTTTTTTTTTTTTTTTTTTTTTTTTTTTTTTTAACTGGTTGTCTCACGTTAGTAATCTATTTGATTTATATTAACATAGAAATTAGATGGCACTGAAGAGCAAGCTCTATCTTAAACTTGCATGTGTGTACTTAGCTCAAAGAAGGCTAGAACGTGAACAGCTCAAATGCCGAATCGATTAGCCCATGTTGGAAGCAGAAGCAAGGGAGAAATATGAATAAAAGATGAGTTTCTGGTTTTATTGTGATCGACTAATCTATTTTTGTATTGCTTCATGTTTTGAGCATTGAGGGTAGTATAATAGATGAACAATTTTAAATCTGGAGCTAGTCGAACTGGCTTCGAAGCAAAATATAGGGTCACTGAGTAAGCAAGTAGGCATCTTTTTTCAAAGGGGGGAGTGTTTAGGAGGAAGTACATCATCCCAAGGAAAACGATTAAGTTTTAAAAACACAAGAATTAATGTGAAATTTATACAAATAAGGGGGATAATGTAAATATCTTTAGGTTCTAGGAGTTGAGTACGTAAATGCAACGCCCCCCTTTGCGCACTTGCCATGGGACGTTAATGTACATTTTTTGGAGATTCCATGAACCATGGTGTCAGAAAGGCTCATAGAAATTTGGTGTCGCTGAATGATATGGCCTCTATAATATACACAAATACATAGATATATATATATATATAATATATATATATATATATTTAAGTAAAACGATTAATTTTTAAAAACACAAGAATTAATGTGAAATTTATACAAATAAGGGGGATAATGTAAATATCTTTAGGTTCTAGGAGTTGAGTACGTAAATGCAACGCCCCCCTTTGCGCACTTGCCATGGGACGTTAATGTACATTTTTTGGAGATTCCATGAACCATGGTGTCAGAAAGGCTCATAGAAATTTGGTGTCGCTGAATGATATGGCCTCTATAATATACACAAATACATAAATATATATATATATATATATATATATATATATATATATATATATATATATATATATATATATATATATATATAGATTTCCTATCGATTATTTATGATCTAAAACCTTAACTTACGGTTTTAGAGCCCCCCGTCGTGAAAACAGCTATACAATATTCGTATTAAACTCTACTGTATGATGTGGATCCTGCAATGAGTCCCATATTCTTTCATGAATAGTCAGTTGATAATGACGTGAATGCTATATCAAAATTAATTGTAATACGGAGACAATTTTACAAGTTTTAAGGATCCTTTGAAATACCCTTCTTGCTCATGCGCATGAATTTACATTTGGGAGTACTGAGCTTCTTCTTTCTAGTTAAATTTTCAGCTGAAAGTAAGGGACAGCGTTAAAACTTAAAACGAACAGAAATCATTACGTATATGAAGGGGGTTGCCTCCTCCTCAACACCTCGCTCTTTACGCTAAAGTTTTAGTACTTTTGAAAAAAGCTTCTTATTGTTCCAATTAAACGAACAAAGCGTTTCAGGAGTCGTTCTTACAGAACTGGAACAAAATTTAAACTTTAGCATAGAGAGCGAGGTGTTGAGGAGGAGGCAACCCCCCTCATATGCGTAATAATTTCTGTTCGTCTTAAGTTTTAATGTTGCTCCTTACTTTCAGTTGAAAAACTTGTTTTCTTATTTAATTTCTGATCGTTTTTTTTAAATAATCCCAGGAAATCAGGCACCAACTCCACGGAGAAATACCATCCCCACAGATATATCCTCTAGAAAATTCAATCCCGGTGAAAATTTACCCAGGACAATAACCCTTAACAACTCTACGCGTAAAATTGAGACGGAAAACAGAAAGTCAGAAATATAAAACCCAGTGTATAATTTCCTTTGACAAGTTCAACCTCTGGAAACTTACCTCCCCATTGAAAGTTCTCCAGTTAAAAAACCCCAAGCAGAAAACTGTCTTGCCCTCCTAAAATGTATGCATGTTTCCCAACAACAAATACTATGCATAAACAAAGGGCAATTTTTATACTTAATGACCTTTCCTCTGGGGATAGGGGGGGGGGGGTCATGTTATATCCAAAGGCATATTTACTGGGCCTTTGAACTATCATGAACAAAATGGTTATCTTAAAATTTTAATCAGACAAATTTTGGCGAAAAGGAGTGGGGAAGAGGCCTAGTTAGGGGGCAAAATCTTTTTGGTCAATTAAAAATGGCACTATAACTTCTAATTTCTGTTCAAATGAGCCCTCTCACGATGTTCTTGGACCGCTGGGTCAATACGATGGCCCCTGGGGAAGAAAACAAATAAACACGCATCCGTGATCTTTCTTCAGGCAAAAAATACAAATTCCACATTTTTGCAGATAGAAGCTTGAAACCTCTACAACAGGGTTTTCTGATACACTAATTCTGATGGTGTGATTTTCATTAAAATTCTATGACGGGGTATTTCCCCCTTTTTTTGAAAATAAGGCAAATTTTCTCAGGCTCGTAACCTTTGATGGGTGAGACTAAACTTAATGGAACATATATTTTTGAAATCAGCATAAAAATACAATTCTTTTGATATATGCATTGGTATCAATGTATCAAAGTTCCATTTTTTAGAGTTTCGGTTACTATTGAGCCGGGTCGCACCTTACTTACAGTTCGTTACCACGAACTGTTTGACTAGTATGTTAATCTTGTTTTAATAAGAATCTTACCTGAAAGTATTGTGTTGGCATAAAAGTTCTGCCTGATGTTGCATTTCATGATGCTATTGTAAGCAGTTTCATGGATACCGCAAGTTTCCATCCCCAAGAAAGATGGTTTAAATAGTGCTTCTGGGGAACAGAATTGTTCATTACCAATGGTAATAACCTAAAAAAAAAGAAAAAAAAAAGTAAAAATCCAAAATTCAAATACGAAAATATATTTGAGCCACTTTTTTTAGTTAATTGTAACCAATTTTTGACCTGTAAATGACTTTTTTGATCTTGTATTATCATAATTTCTAGGCACGACTGCTGTTTTTTACTCATAATTTAGCCGAGAATGACATTTTAGTCGTGTTAAACATCAATTTTTAACTTTAAACAATGCTGAATTTTTGGAGCTCATTATTTTTCAAAGAATGATGCTTCAGTCACCATGTAGACGAAACTCATACTTAATCAAACTCAAAAGTGATTTCATTTCACAGCCCATAGTTTAACCCAGAGTGTTCCTTAGATAACACATATATGTATTTACTGTAAAATAGACTAAATATTGAATACATATATGTCTATATAATGTTTCGGAGGTAATTACTTGGCTTAAAAAAAAAAAAAAAAAAAAAAAAAAAAAAAAAAAAGAGAGAGAGAGAAGAGGAAGAAAAGGACTGTCATCCTACTCCAGCAATTGAGATAAAATTGCACTTGAACGAGGCTTTAACCTTACTCATCTATACAGTTACCTACGACAAAACAGTATAACCGAACCGTCAACTAAATCAAAATGTCCAAATCCATGCAAAGTCGTCATCAATAAATGTAAGTCGTTGTAAATTTACAAGCAAAAGCACCTTAAATCTAGTTAAATATTTCCAAGTAGTAATTTTTCATTAGGGCTCATCTGAAGAATACCACCTGCCTTAACGGGTTGCGACGCTTTACTTTCTTTACCCGGCATAGTGGAGCGTCTACCATAAGATCTTTATGGTATCCCTATGTTAGGTAAAACTTGTTAAATACATGCATACTAGTAAAACTATTCAGAAAATACATACAAAATAAGATTGGTTCTATCCTTAAGGATTTCCCATGGGTCCCTGAAACGCAAAAAACAATTCTGGAACAACTTGAATTTGATATTTGAAAAATTTTGATATTTTAAATTTGATATTTGATTCTCGAAATTGCCATTATTAAAATTAAACAGAGTTAGAGGAGAATGGGTATTTAATATTAAAATCAAAATGCATTCCCACTACTTAATTGTTTTTAAACCTATTCAAATTATTGCATACATTGAGTAAAGTTTTAACCCGCGCCAATTAGGAAATAAAGCTGAAAAATCTCTATCAGTGTATATAGGCAAGTGGCCAAAGACAGCAGAGTGCATGTTTACACGGTTCGTTTTGACTAAGCACGTACCCAGAGGACTAATGGGCCTGTCCCCCAAATTATTACGATTTTCAAAACACTAGTAACCTTCTGTAATGTTCACACAAAATTTTTACGTTATTGCTTTGGAAAACTGGTTCCTGCCACCAAACAACACCACAGTAAGAACAAAAAGATCTAGCATAATTACTTGATTTTAGTGAATATTTCTCTTCTTTTTGCCATACCAAAAATTCAATATCCTCTAAAATGAAGTCGTAGCTACCACTCCCACTAAGCTGTAGAATTCTCTGATATTGTCCCTCGGGCAATTTCATCTGCCTTATCTGTGGATCGGGAAGCTGATAGCTCCTTTCGAGAGAAGTTGACCTTACTGCTGTGGCCATTCCGTGTTCAAAATCAAGAGCGAAATAAGATAACTTCTTCTTGATATTACGAACTATTTCTCTTTCTGGAGGGCATAACCTTGATATATTGGAACGGTATGAGATACACCATCTCCAGAATCAAGAACTATACCAGCTCCATGACCTTAGGCATAAAGAGAGAGAACAGCTTGAATGGCGACGTACTTTGCAGGGGTTTTTAAGGTTGAGGTAAAAATTTCTACAGTTTTAAGACTTGCTCGAATAAGATTTTTGTTACGAGTTTTCTGATGTTTCAATTTCAAATTTTTATATGCATTAGGGTTAAGATGGATAAGTGCCAAACACCTAATAAACAAGAATGTCATCTAAAATACTTTCTTAATTTCATACTAAGAATTTCCGTATTAGTCTCTTTCCAGTTCCCACGGCCGTACCCAGGATTTTTTTTCGGAGGGGGTTTTACTATTTTTTTTGGGGGGGGGGGCCTACACAAAAAAAAACTTAAAAAACGCATACAAAATTTGCTTATGTCCATTTTTGTTACGTTTTACGTGCCAGACCAATATTTCAGGGGGGGGTCACCCCCCCCTAGATAAGGCCTTGCAGATTCTGTCCCTGGTATCACCAGCGGGGTTGATATTAGAGCAAAATTTAAGCCATATTAAGAGCTTTTAACGAAAAGCCCCTCGTTTCTTTTAGCCAATTCTACGATTATTTCACACCATCATGAGAATACGCCCCACCCTCCCCTAGAAATTATTTCCTGAGGGCGGAGTTGATATCAGAGCTAAATTTAAGCCATATTCAGAGCTTTTACAAAGCTGCATCGTTTCTTTGACTGGGATGTTAGATTTCAGTCCCCTCTCCCAAAAAATTCTCAAAAATTCTCCCACCTTATCTTTAAGCTCAAGAGTGTGCTAGTCCAAGGAAATGAATGCCACCGTGGTAAACTATAGATGGCATATGGCAACTTCTGGCACTCTGATTATTCCAAAGACATTTACAGATATTTTCATTATAAAAATATGCTTTTAAATCCACTGATTTATGTTTTAGCAATCCACACTCAACATGATGCCCCCATGGCAATGCACGCCATGGTGGCAAACAATGGATGGCACACGACACCTTTTAGCTCCCCTCGGTATTCCTAAGACATTTTCAGGATTTTTTATTGTTAAAAATATGCATTCAAACCTTTGATTCGAGGTTTTTGCGAGCCTGGACTTTCATAATAACCTCCAAAACACTCCAAACCACCGTGGCATTAAACGCCTGCCATCCGCGTGGCATTGAGCAGCATAACTCGGCATTTCACTACCAGAACATGATACTCCATAGAAATTCACACCACCGTGGCAAACTATGGATCCATACCGCACCCTCTGATACTGTCATTATTCCAAACGCATTTACAGATATTTTTATAATAAAAAAAATACTTTTAATTGCAATGATTTATGTTTTACCAATCTACCCTCAACAAGGTGCCTCCAAGGCAACTCACGCCACCGTGGCAAACTATGGATGCCATATGGCACTCTCTGGCACTCTCAATATTCCAAAGGCATTTACAGATATTTTCATAACACAAATATGCTTTTAAATATACTAATTTACGTTTTAGCAATCCACCCTCAACAAGATACACCCATTACAATTCACGTTGCAGTGGAAAATTAGAGATGGCACACGACACCCTCTGGCTCCCCTCAGGATTCCTAAGACATTTTCAAGATTTTTTTCCTGTTAAAAATGTATTTTCAATCCATTTATTAGGGTTTTTCGCGAGCCTGGAGTTTCATATTAACCCTCAAAATACCCCCCCCCCCGATATTACACGACTACCCCCCCCCCCCCCCTTACCAGTCACGTAGCATTGAACAACGGAACTTAAAATTTCAAACCAAAAAATACGAAAAAAATTACGATTCTTTGTAGTGTTGTCTGGTGGTTAATATTGTCAGTGTTACGTCTGTTGATGTTTCAAAGTGCATTTTGGAATTTTTTGGCTTTGTGTCGTGATTTATCTTTTCAGTGTCACCTCTGTTGATGTTTCTAATAACAACTTGGATTTTTTCTCGGTTGAAACCTATGACTTTGGATTTTTTTTTGCGTTGTGCCGTGGTTTATCTTTTCAGTATTACCTCTGTTGATGTTTCAAAGTGCACTTTGGAATTTTTCTTGTTTGAAACTTATGAAATAAGATATTTTTGTAGTGTTGTTTGGTGGTTTATCTTGTTAGTATTACCTCTATTGATGTTTCAATGTGCATTTTGGAATTTTTCTTGCTTGAAACGCATGACAGGATATTTTTGTAGTGTTGTATCGTGATTTATCTTTTCGGTATTACCGCTGTTGATGTTTCAAAGTGCAATCGAAATTTTTTGGTTTTAATTTGCATTTTGTAATTTTTCGGTAGGCAACGTTTGAATAAGGATAATTTTGTAGTTTTGTGTTGTGGTTTATCTTGTCAGTGTTACCTCTGTTCATTTTTTAACAGAGGTAAGTGTATTTTGGATTTTTTTTGTTTGAAGCGTATGAATTAGGATATTTTTTTAGTGTTCTGTCGTGCTTTATCTTGTCAGCGTTACCTCTGCTAGTGCTGCAAAGTCAATTTGGGAATTTTTTCATTTGAAACGCATGACCTAGGATAATTTGAAGTGTTGTGTCTTGGTTTATCTTGTCAATGTTACCTCCTTTGATTCCTCCTTTGATAATTTAGGATATTTTGTAAGGTTGTATCGTGATTTATCTTGTCAGTGTTACCTCTATTGATGTTTCAAAGTCCATTTTGGAATTTTTTCGTTTGAAACGTGTTACTAGGGATATTTTTGTAGTGTTGTCTCGTGTTTTATACAGTCAGTGTTATCTGCTGATCTTTCAAAGTGCATTTTGAAACTTTTTCGTTTGAAACGTGTGAAAGGTTATTGTTTGCAGTCTTATGTCGTGGTTTATCTTGTCAGTTACCTCTATTGATTTTTCAATGTGCAGCATATCTGAATATTTTAGGTTATATTAAGTTAACTACTTTTAAAATAGGTTCCTTCAGGTTAGGTTAGTTTGGTCGGCCATTCTAACCTACCCAGAAGAAACTTACCCTAAAGCATCAACTGAAGTAACATTGACAAGATAAACCATGGCACATCACTACAAAGTTTTCCAACGAATGATTCCTACGAAAAACTTCAAAAATGCAATTTCAAACATCATGAGAGGTAACACTGAGAAGATAAGCCACACTACAAAACTATCCTGAGTCATATGTTTCCTACGAAAAAAAATACACTTTGAAACATCAATGAGGTAACATTCACAAGATAAAGCACGAAACAACACTTCAAAAAATATCCTATGTCATACGTTTAGAACAAAAAAAAAATTCCAAGTTGCAATTTGAAACATCAACAGAGGTGACACTGACAAGATAAATCCCGACACAACACTAAAAAATTCCAAAATGCACTTTGAAACAACAACAGAGGTAACATTGACAATATTAACCACCAGACAACAGTACAAAGAATCGTAAGTCATACGTTTCAAAAGAAAAACAATCCGAAATTCACTTTGAAACATCAAGAGAGGTAACGTCATACATGTCATACGTTTCAAATGAAAAAATTCTCTTTTTCTTTGAAAATTCTCTTTTTCCAAAATTTTCTTTCAACATTAGTAGAGGTAACACTGAAAATATAAAGCACGACATAACACTACAAAAAATCCTAAGTCATATGCTTCAAACGAAAAAAAATTCCAAAATGGACTTTGAAACATCAACAGAGGTAACACTCATAAGATAAGCAACTACAGAACACGACAAAATTATTCCCAGCCATACATTAAAGCAAAAAATTCCAAAATGCACATTGAAACATCAACAGAATGTAACACTGACAAGATAAATCATGACACAACACTATAAAAATATCCTTAGTCATACGTTTCAACTGAAAAAACTTCCAAAATAAACTTTGAAACATCAACAGAGGTATTACTGACAAGATGAATCATAATACAAAGATGCAAAAATATCCTCAGCCATAGGTTACAAACAAGAAAACTTCCAAAATGCACATTGAAACATCAATAGAGGTAACACTTACAAGACAAACCACGACACAACTAGACCCTGGCGTTACGCCGGCTAATCGACCGAACGCCGCCAACGAGAGGCCCGGTTGACTAACGGCGAAGTTTCGCAATGCTGGCAGCGCACCACACGCGTGCCGCCACCGGCAGAGGCGGCGGTGTTTGGCTGTCTTTTAATTAATTTTTCGGCAATTCTGTATTGCTTCAACCGCAAAGTCGGAGCTTTTTTTTCTCGTGTGGCTAACTATTTCGATTTTCCTGATTAGGAAACAAGCAGGGATTGTACTATCCCTGAATTTTCAGGGATTTCCGCGAAATTCTATGTGTCACCCCGAAAAAAAATTGGTTCACCGAATCTCCTAAAATCACCCAATGACAGTGCCTCCCCCCCCCGTGATTAATCACTAGTGACTATCCCTTCCAAATGTTACTTTTTATACCATACTTCTTCACTACTCTCTTGTTCTTTAATTTTCGTCTCTGGTGTTACTTCGCATATAAACCAGACAGATACAATTGCAATATACACGGTTCTTCACATATTGACAAAAGTATTGTCTTTATGAAATTAAATTAAAAAAACAAGTTTTTTGTAACTGAAAGTAGGGAGTGACATTTAAACTTAAAACGAACAGCAACTATTCTATATATGAAAGGGACTGTCCCCTCCTCAACGCCTCGCTTTTTACGCTAAATTTGTTATCGTTTTGAAAAGTAGAGTGGTGAAAAACAGTCAAACTTTAGCGTAAAGAGCGAGGCTTTCAGGAGGGAACAGCCCATCCTCAGGAGCCCCTCCTCAGCCTAGAAATAAATGCTATTTGTTGTAAGTTTTATTGTTGCTCCTTACTTTAAGTTAAAAAACTTGTTTTTTATTTATTTTTTAAACGTTTTTCAACTAATGCAGGCTCAATTTTGGCTCACCATGCATGAAAAATTAAAAACCCATTTTACATATTAATTTTGGCCGATTTATTCCGGATATGAAGGGTCGCCCCCTCTTCAATACCTTGCTCTTTACGCTAAAGCTGTTAGCATTTTTAAAAAAAGCTTCCTATTTTAAACAGCCCCTGTGTTTCAATTTTAGTAATTAGCCAAACTTTGCAGTAAAGAATAAGGTATTGAGGAGGAGGAAACCCTTTACATATGGCCTAATTTCTGTTCGCTTTTCAAATAATGCTAGCAAATCTGACTAACCCTCTATTAAATATACCCCTCCTCCTCACGGAAAAGTCCTCCGTGGAAATTTCATCCAACATAAAGTACACACCCCCCGTAAATTCCCTCCAGACAGCTCCTTCCTCGCTGAGAATCCCCCCCCTGCCTCTCTATAAAATTACTAGTGAACGATTCACTCTGAAACATTCTCCTTAGCATTTTTTCATAGGAATAAGACGTTAATCTCTAATCGGTTTCTCTATCACTCCAGAAATGCCCCCTTCCGTGGAAATTATTTCCAAGAAAAGAGAACGCGCGGAAAAAAGCCCCTGGATAACTCCCCCGGAACATCTCCATATAAAAAATTTGGCAAAGAGAATGTAAGACAATTCAAAAGCATTTTGCATAATAATTCTGCCCAAACCCTCATTTTAATATTTCCTCTAGAATATTCCCTCATCAGAAATTACCCTCCCAGAGGGAGATTCTCCACTTCAAAATCTACCCCAAGCTCAACCCCCCTCCAAAAAGAAAAATAAAATTGCTGTAAACCATACAATAACAAATACTATATGTAAATAATGGGCAAAGTTCACAATTTGCATCCCTTCCTCCGGGGACTTTGGTGGGTCATTTTATACCTAAAGACATAGTTATTAGATTTTTAGACTATGCTGAACAAAATGGCTATCTCGAAATTCTGATATGGTGACTTTGAGAAACATATGAGCGTGGGAGGGGACCTAGGTGCCCTCCAGTTTTTTGGTCTATTAAAAAGGGCACTAGAACTTTTGATTTCCGTTCGAATAAGCCCCCTCGCGATGTCTTAGGACTAATGGATCAAAACGATCACCCCTGAAAAAAGAACACGCATCCGTGACCTTTCTTCTGGCAGAAAAAAAATTCCACTTTTTTCCATATAGGAGTTTTAAATCTCTACAATATGGTTATCATATAAGCTAAATCTGAAGGTGTGATTCTCATTAAGATTCTATGACTTTTTGGGGGTGTTTTTCCCATTTTCGAAAATAAGGCAAATATTCTCAGGCTCGTAGCTTTTGATAGGTAACACTAAACTTGATGAAATTTATATATTTGAAATCAGCATAAGAACCGATTCTTCTGATGTATCTATTGGAATAGAAATTGGTATCGGTTTCTTATATTTTCGGCTACTATTGAGCCGGGTCGCTCCTTACTTACAGTTCGTTACAATAAACTGTTTGATGAGATTAAACCATTTCAAATGCAGTTTCCCAATTGCTATAAAATTCTTACATCATTCGTAGTCAAGAATTCTGTTTTTAAGTTGAACGGAACGCATGGGATGTACAGGTTCAGTAGGATTTTGAAATTGATAGTCAAAAGATTTTTTTCGACAGCTGAATCGTAAGTTTGTAGAATTTTGCTTTCTTTTGCTATTTTTATTTACATTTTCTTAATGTTTAATTCACAATTATTGAACCCCTGACAGATTAAACAAAATACAATCTTCTTTCTGAAAAATTCTACCCCCTCCCCCCAAAAAAACTTCTATCGAGACAAAATTTAGCTATGGACTATGAAATAGGTTGGGGAATTAAAGATTGAAACGGAAGTAACCCCAAAAACATGATTTATAAGAAAAACTGTACGTTATTGCCTATAGGGGGGGGGGGGGGGGGTATAGAGGACTATCATTTGTAAATGATAATACCTCAATTTTTTTAATTAAACACAGGGATGCCAAAATGCTAATTATTTTTTCATTTAAAGCATAGACGGAAGAAAATGATATCAAATTCCCTGGAAAACCATAGAAATAATATGATAGACCCAGGGCCCCCCCCCCATTGGGGCTTGTTCGGTGTCTTCGGTATTTTTGGATTTCTCATAGACTAATGGCCTAATTTGGCTTTTGTGTGTGCTCCCTTTTAATTAGATTCTTTGGATCTTATTGAATGCCACGGCGAATCTATTATCTATTATTTCAATTATTATGCAAGACATCTGAAACGCCAGAGCCACTTCTTTTCTACCAGATTTCTACTTCTCTTGATAAATAACGAAGAATACCACCGTCCAGCTTGCGACTTGAGAAGTTTTTAACTCATGAATAGGCCCGAAACTGTTGTAAATTCAATCTGGGATTTGAGAAAGACTGATAAAAACATTAATGTTTGCGGTCAACATTGATCGCGCTGGCGGCGCGCCGCCAACATCTCACCGGCGGCAGCGTGAAAAACTAATCGGCCGAGTGCCTTCGTTATTGGTGCGGCAGCGGGGTCTAGACACAACACTACAAAAATATCCTAAGTTATACATTTCAAACGAGAAAACTTCCAAAGATGCACTTTGAAAAACATTAACAGAGGTATCACTGACAAGATAAATCACGACACAACGCTACAAAAATATATCCTAAGTCCTATGTTTCAAATGAAAATATTCCAAATGTAATATTAAACATCAACAGAGGTAACACTGACAAGATAAACCATAACACAACACTACAAAAATATACTACGTCATACGTTTCAAACGGAAAAATTTCTAAATAGACTTTGAAACATCAATAGATGACAAATGCCACAAAAATATCATAAATCATATGTTTCAAATTCCAAAATACACTTTAAAACATCAAAAGAGGTAACACTGACAATATCAATCATGACACAACACTACAAAAAATATCCTAAGTCACATGTTTCAAAAAATAATTCCAAAATGCATTTTGAAACATCAATAGAGGTAACACTGACAAGATAAAACACGACAAAACACTGCACAAATTTCCTAAGTCATACGTTTCAAACGAAAAATTCCAAAATAGGCTTTGAAATATCCACTGCGGTAACTTTGACAAGATAAACCATGACACAGCCCAACAAAAATATCCAAAGTCAAACGTTTCTTACCAAAACATTCCAAAATGCAATTTGAAGCATTAAGAGAGGTAACACTGACAAAACAAGCCATACTACAAAAACATCCTAGGTCATATGTTTCCTACGGAAAAAAGGCACTTTGAAACATCAATAAAGTAATTTCTACAAGAAAAACCACGACGAAATACTTCAAAAGATATCCTAAGCCGTACGTTTCAAACGAAAAATTCCAAGATGCACTTTGAAACATCAACAGAGGTAATATTGACATGTAAATTGCAAAACAACACTAAAAAAATTCCAAAATGCACGTTGAAACATCAACAGAGGTAGCACTGACAATCTTGACCATCAGACAACACTACACAATTATCCTAATTCATATGTTTGAAAGGAAAAAAATTTCGAAATGCACTTTGAACATCAAAAGAGGTAACATTTACAGGATAAACCACGACACAACACTAGCAACAAATAACCTAAGTCATATGTTTCAAAGGACCAAAAAACCGAAATACAGATTGAAAGATCAACAGAGGTAACACTGACAAGATAAACCACGACAGAACACTACAAAAGTACCCTTAGTCAAACGTTTCAAAGGAAAAAGCTCCAAAACACACTTTGAAACATCAACAGAGGTAGCACTGACAAGATAAACCATGACACGACACCACAATAATATCCTAAGTCAAACGTTTCCAACCTAAAAATTACAAAATGCAATTTGAAGCACTAAGAGAGGTAACACTGACAAGATAAGCCACACTACAAAAATATCTGAAGCCATATGTTTCCTACGAAAAAAAAGCACTTTAAAACATCAAAGGGGGTAATTTTGACAAGATAAGGCACGACACAAAACTTCAAACAATATCTTAAGTCATAAGTTTCAAACAAAAATAAATTCCAAGATATACTTTGAAACATCAACAGAGGTAAATTTGACAAGATAAATAACGACACAACACTAAAAATTTCCGAACTCCACTTGGAAACATCAACAAAGGTAGCACTGAAAATAGTGACAACCAGACAACACAATAAAAAATATCCTAAGTCATACATTTCAAAGGAAAAAAAAATTCCGAAATACACTTTGAAATATCAACAAAGGTAACACTGACAAGAAAAACTACGCCACAACACTAACAAAAAATATTGGAAGTCATATATTTCAAAGGAAAAAAAATTCCGAAATGCACTTTGAAATATCAACAGAGATAACAATGACAAGATAAACCACGACAAAATACTAAAAAAAATTCCAAAATGGTCTTTAAAACATCAGCAGAGCTAACGCTGACAATAATAACAACCAGACATCACTACAAAAAATATCCTAAGTCATACGTTTAAAAGGAAAAAAATACACTTTGAAACAACAACAGTGGTAACACTGACATTATAAACCACAATACAGGACATTAAAAATATCCTAAGTCATAGGTTTCCTATGAAAAGCTTCCAAATGCACTTTGAAACATCAACAGAAGTAAAACTGACAAGAGAAAGCACGACACAAGACTTCAAAAATATCTAAGTCATACCTTTCAAACGTAAAAACTTCAAAATGCACTTTAAAAAATCAACAGAGGTAACACAGTCAAGATAAACCATGACACAGCATTACAAAAATATCTTAGGTCAAATATTTCAAACGAAAAACTTCCATGATGCGCTTTAAAACATCAACCGAGGTAACACTGCAATAAATTACGACACAACATTTCAAAAATATCATAAGTCAGACTTTTCAAACGAAAACAAACTTCCAAATGCACTTTGAAATATAATAGAGGTACCACTGACAAGATAAACCATGAAACAAGACTTCGAAAGTATCCTCAGTCAAATGTTTCAAACGAAAAACTTCCAAGATGCGTTTTGAAGTATAAGCCGAGCTAGCATAGACATGATAAGTCACAACATAGGTCCACCGGTTGTTAGGTTACCCCCTCCCACCCCAATGGAATTGCTCTCTAGGCTCTGGTTGAATCAGAGGCGAGGCTCTCTGATTGAATTGATTGCTACGGTCTTCCGCTAGTTAGGTTAGGGGGGGGGGGTCGGTTGGAATTGCTGTTGGAATGTCCGTTGGAATGATCCCTGTGGCGTGAATTGCTTGGAGTATCACGTTCTGGTAGTGAAATACCGAGTTCTGCTATTCAATGCTAGGCAGATGGTAGGGGGAAAGGCGTGTAATGTCACGGTGGTGGGGTGTCTTTTGTTGGTTATTATGAAAGTCAAGGCTCGCAAAAACTCAAATCAATGGATTGAAAGCATAGTTTTTAACAAGGAATGTCTGAAAACTGTCTTAGGAATCATGATTAGATGTCAGAGGGTGCCGCCGAGCAGCAATAGTGTGGCAGAGGGCCTGGAAATCCCTGGAAAGTAATAGCATTAGAAAATATATCCATTGAGGTTGTTCAAACTCTATAGGATGCTTAAAATGTTGATGACGGGTGTCGCAAGGTGCCGCAGAGCAGTAAGAGTGTGATGCTGTGGCATGAATTACTTGGAGTATCATGGTTTGGTAATGAAATCCACAGTTCCGTTGTTCAATGCCAAGCGGAAGGTAGGGGGGCAGATGTGTAATGTCGCGGTGGTGTGGTGTTTTTGGAGGTTATTATGTAAGTCCAGGCTCGCGAAAAAGTCAATTCAATGGATTGAATACACATTTTTAACAGGATAAAACCTTTAAAAATGTCTTAGGAATACTGAAGGTAGCCAGAGGGTGTCGTGTGTCATCCATAAATTGCCACGGTGGCGTGAACTGCCATAAGGGGGATCATGTCGAGGGTGGATTGCTAAAAGATAAATCAATGGATTTAAAAACATATTTTAATTATGAAAATATCTGTAAATTTTTTTGGAATAATGAGAGATTCAGAGGGTTCCGTAGCCCATCCATAGTTTTCCAGGGTGGCGTGAATTATCATGGGTGCATCTTGTTGAGGGTGAGTTTCTAAAACATAAGTCAATGGATTTAAAAGCATACTTTTTATTATGAAAATATCTGTAAATGCCGTTGGAATAATGAAATTGCCAGAGGGTGTCGTATGCCATCCATAGTTGGCTACGGCAGTGTGAGTTGCCATGGGGGTATCATGTTGAGAGTGGATTGCTAAAACATAAATCAATGGATTTTAAAGAATATTTGTATTATGAAAATATCTGTAAATTCCTTTGGAATAATGAGAGCGCCAGAGGGTACCGTATGCCATCCACAGTTTTCCACGGTGGCATGTATTGCCTTGGAATAGCACACTCTAGCGCTTAAAGATAAGGCGGTAGGTGTTAAAAGAATTTTTTCGGAAGTGGGGGACTGAAATCTAACATCCTACTAAAAAAAACGACGCATTTTCGTTGAGAGCTCTTAATATGGCTTAAATTTAGCTCTGATATCAATTCTGCACTCTGGAAATGATGGCTAGGGGGGTTTGGCGAATTGTCATGATAATGTGAAATAGTCATAGTCTTGGCTCGAGGAAACGAGGGTATTTACATTAAAAGCTCTTAATATGGCTGAAATTTAGCTCAAATAACAACCCCGCCCTATGGAAATTATTGCTAGGACCCCCACCCCCGCCTTTGTATTTTACATGGTTCTTTTTGCCTATTTTACGATCCTTCGTAAACCTTTATTCACGTTTTATTTTCGGGTTGTTGTGTTTTTCTATTTGCTGTTTTTCTTTGTTTTAGTATTGTTGTATAATTGTTTTTAGTAAAAAAAATTGTATGTGCAATAACCATAATCCTTTAGATTTATTGTTTAGGACGAATCTTAAATTAGCTAGGTGTTTATATAATTTGAGCATACATTTCCCCTTTATTACTAAAAATACCTTGAGAGCAATTGTCTCTGGAGATATATATTCTCCGAGTGCGTGCCAGTTCTCGCAGGTGCAGTAAACACGCCGTTTTAGCACACGTGAAAAATGGGAAATCTCCTTGTTTGTAATAGTTTATTTTTAAAATATATTGATCAGTACATAATACTGGGAATAGCAGTTTAGTCCTGTTTCTGTCCTGTTTCATTACCAGATTATGATACTCCAAGTAATTCATGCCACAGCACCACACTCTTACTGCTCCGCGGCCCCTTGCGACACCCGTCATCAACATTTTAAGTGTCTTCTAGCGTGTGAACACCCTCAATGGATATATTTTATATTACCATTATTTTACAAAGATTCCCAGGTCCTATGCCACACTATTGCTGCTCGGCGGCACCCTCTGACATCTAATCATGATTCCTAAGACAGTTTTCAGACATTCCTTGTTAAAAATTATGCGTTCAAATAATTGATTTGAGTTTTTGCGAGCCTTGACTTTCATAATAACCAACAAAAGACACCCCACCACCGTGACATTACACGCCTTTCCCCCTACCATCTGCCTAGCATTGAATAGCAGAACTCGGTATTTCACTACCAGAACGTGATACTCCAAGCAATTCACGCCACAGGGATCCTTCCAACGGACATTCCAACAGCAATTCCAGCCGACCCCCCCCCCCTAACTTAACCAGCGGAAGACCGTAGCAATCAATTCAATCAGAGAGCCTCGCCTCTGATTCAACCAGAGCCTAGAGAGCAATTCCATTGGGGTGGGAGGGGGTAACCTAACAACCGGTGGACCTATGTTGTGACTTATCTTGTCTGTGCTACCTCGGTTGATGCTTCAAAACGCATCTTGGAAGTTTTTCGTTTGAAACGTTTTAGTTAGGATATTTTTGAACTGTTGTTTCATGGTTTATCTTGTCAGTGGTACCTCTATTTATATTTCAAAGTGCATTTGGAAGTTTGTTTTCGTTTGAAACGTTTGACTTATGATATTTTTGAAATGTTGTGTCGTAATTTATTGCAGTGTTACCTCGGTTGATGTTTCAAAGCGCATCATGGAAGTTTTTCGTTTGAAACATTTGACCTAAGATATTTTTGTAATGCTGTGTCATGGTTTATCTTGACTGTGTTACCTCTGTTGATTTTTCAAAGTGCATTTTGGAAGTTTTTACGCTTGAAACGTATGACTTAGATATTTTTGAAGTTTTGTGTCGTGCTTTTTCTTGTCAGTTTTACTTCTGTTGATGTTTCAAAGTGCATTTGGAAGTTTTTCATAGGAAACCTATGACTTAGGATATTTTTGAAGTCCTGTATCGTGGTTTATAATGGCAGTGTTACCTCTGTTGATGTTGCAAAGTGTATTTTTTTCCTTTTAAACGTATGACTTAGGATTTTTTTTGTAGTGTTGTCTGGTTGTTATTATGGTCAGCGTTACCTCTGCTGATGTTTTAAAGACCATTTTGGAATTTTTTTTAGTGTTTTGTCGTGGTTTATCTTGTCATTGTTATCTCTGTTGATATTTCAAAGTGCATTTCGGAATTTTTTTTTCCTTTGAAATGTATGACTTCCGATATTTTTTGTCAGTGTTTTGGCGTAGTTTATCTTGTCAGTGTTACCTCTGTTGATATTTCAAAGTGCATTTCGGAATTTTTTTCCTTTGAAACGTATGACTTAGGATATTTTTTATTGTGTTGTCTGGTTGTCACTATTGTCAGTGCTAACTCTGTTGATGTTTTCAAGTGCAGTTTGGAAATTTTTAGTGTTGTGTTGGTATTTATCTTGTCAAAGTTACCTCTGTTGATGTTTCAAAGTACATCTTGGAATTTTTTGTTTGAAACTTATGACTTAAGATATTGTTTGAAGTTTTGTGCCGTGCCTTATCTTGTCAAAATTACCCCCTTTGATGTTTTAAAGTGCTTTTTTTTCGTAGGAAACATATGGCTTCGGATATTTTTGTAGTGTGGCTTATCTTGTCAGTGTTACCTCTCTTAGTGCTTCAAATTGTATTTTGTAATTTTTAGGTAGGAAACGTTTGACTTAGGATATTATTGTGGTGTCGTGTCATGGTTTATCTTGTCAGTGTTACCTCTGTTGATGTTTCAAAGTGTATTTCGGAGTTTATTCGTTTGAAACGTATGACTAAGAGTATTTTTGAAGTGTTGTGTCGTGGTTTATCTTGTCAGTGTTACCTCTGTTGATGTTTCAAACTGTATTTCGGATTTTTTTGGTCCTTTGAACCATATGACTTAGGTTATTTCTTGCTAGTGTTGTGTCGTGGTTTATCTTGTAAATGTTACCTCTGTTGATGTTCAAAGTGCATTTCGAAATTTTTGACTTTTCAAACATATGAATTAGGATAATTATGTAGTGTTGTCTGATGGCTAAGATTGTCAGTGCTACCTCTGTTGATGTTTCAACGTGCAATTTGGAATTTTTTTAGTGTTGTTTCATGATTTATCTTGTCAATATTACCTCTGTTGATGTTTCAAAGTGCATCTTATAATTTTTCGTTTGAAACGTACGACTTAGGTTATTATTTTGAAGTATTTTGTCGTGGTTTTTCTTTTAGAAATTACTTTATTGATGTTTCAAAGTGCCTTTTTTTCGTAGGAAACATATGACTTAGGATGTTTTTGTAGTATGGCTTGTTTTGTCAGTGTTACCTCTCTTAATGCTTCAAGTTGCATTTCGGAATGTTTTGGTAAGAAACGTTTGACTTGGGATATTTTTGTGGGGCTGTGTCATGGTTTATTTTGTCAATGTCACCTCTGTTGATGTTTCAAAGCCTATTTTGGAATTTTTCGTTTGAAACGTATGACTTAGGAAATTTTTGTAGTGTTGTGGTTTATCTTGTCAATGTTACCTCTATTGATGTTTCAAAATGCATTTCGGAATTATTTTTTGTGAAACGTGTGACTTAGGAAATTTTTTGTAGTGTTGTGTCATGGTTTATATTGTCAGTGTTACCTCTGTTGATGTTTCAAAGTGTATTTTGGAATTTGAAACATATGATTTAGGATATTTTTGTGGCATTTTGTCATGGTTTATCTTGTCAGTGTTACATCTATTGATGCTTCAAAGTCTATTTAGAAATTTTTCCGTTTGAAACGTATTACTTAGTATATTTTGTAGTGTTGAGACATGGTTTATCTTCTCAGTGTTACCTCTGTTGATGTTTAAAATTACATTTGGAATATTTTCATTTGAAACATAGGACTTAGGATATATTTTTGTAGTGTTGTTTCATAATTTAGCTTGTCAGTGTTACCTCTGTTGATGTTTCAAAGTGCCTCTTTGGAATTTTTCTCGTTTGAAATGTATAACTTAGGATATTTTTGTAGTGTTGTGTCTAGACCCCGGTGCCGTGCCAATAACGAAGGCACTCGGCGTGCTGCCAGTGGGCCACCGATTAGTTTTTCACGCTGCCGCCGGTGAGATGTTGGCGGCGCGCCGCCGGCACGATCAATGTTGACCGCAAAAATTAATGTTTTTATCAGTCTTTCTCAAATCCCAGCTTGAATTTACAACAGTTTTGGGCCTATTCATGAGTTAAAAATTTCTCAAGTCGCAAGCTGGAAGGTGGTTTTCTTCGTTATTTAGCAAGAGAAGTAGAAATCTGGTAGAAAAGAAGTGGCTGTGGCGTTTCAGAAGCCTTGCGTAATAATTGAAATAATAGATAATAGATTCGCCGTGGCATTCAATAAGATCCAAAGAATCTAATTAAAAGGGAGCACACACAAATGCCAAAAGTAGTATCGATATACGCAGTCCGAAACTTACATGGAAACTTACACCTGAGACACTACAGTTACACGTGGACATTGCAAAAAAAAAAGCTGGCAAGGTATAAAGTGGGCAAGCATGTTTTGAAACTATAGTCAAGGTTGTATAAGATAATCAGACTGGTTTTTGTTATTGTTGTCAATTGCACAAAGAACTGCACTTCAGCTTCACGTGCACATTTTTTTTAAAAGCTGGCAAGGTATAAAGTGGTCCAACATGTTTTGAGAGTATAGTCAAAATTATATAACGCAACCGGACTGTTTTTTGAGCCAACATCCGTTTTTTAGGGGGCCAATTAGAGACAGTGGAGGTTGCTCAATATACGGTAAGCTGATTGGTAATTGGTTATAAATAAAAGGACTGATTTTTTATTCGTCCTTGAGATTTTGTATAAAATCCTCATACCTTACGATTAAATTTTCATAATGATTTGATATATCATAGATAATACATTGAATATTATTAATTTTAAAGCAATGGATGCATCAATTTATGATGTGAGTACAGCTTAGTAAATTTCTTAATTTATTTCCAAATAAAATCATTTTACCAGCCCACTAGTAAATTCAAATTTCAGGGGGACATAGCCCCCGCCCCCCCCCCAACAATACAAACTCTACAATAGTATGAGTATACTCGCTAGAAAACGCAAATTACGCTCTTTTTTTCCCACTATGTAAACCTACACCCCCACCCCCTCCTATGTTTACGATTTTAATTCTATAGAAATAGTTATCTCGTTCAAAATGTCCCTTTTCCCAATTGTGCATCTGTTTTACAAGAAAGGCTCACTTTTGGTAAACAGGCTTTGCACGCTAGTGTTATCACAGATATTAAAACTACATGTGTTTATAATTACAGAAAAGGGTCCTTTTTTGGAACTAAACTTCAAACGTGTCGTATCTGAAAACAAAAGCTTGGTGATTACGATAGGTTTTGTGTAATTCTAGCCAGAAACTCAGAATTGATATACAGTCAAATCGTATTCGAAATATTTTCTTGGAAAGAAATTTAAGTTTTGTATAAAAAAAATAAAAAAAATTAGAGCGCTACAAATATCAGAATCGACTTTAGGGGGTAATTTATATTATGGGAAGATGTTTTTGAAATCCCCCTCCCCCCAAGATTTTACTTTAGAAGCTTTTTTAAATATTTCTAAAGCACTACAAATAACAAAATTATCTTTAGAGCACATTTTATCTGTAAAAGAGGGGTCATTATTTCCATACTAAATTTCTCTTCTTTTTTTAAGGAGGAGGAAAATTCATACAATAACTCTCCCCCCGAAATGAGACCAAGATGGAACGATACCACATCGATGCAAGCTGCAAGGCCCTCAATCATCAGATATGGTAGCTCTCTCACAAGTTCTCTGGACCAACCAGAACCATCTCCCGCCAGTACTAGCTAAACGCAGACTTCTAGGGAACCTGGAAGAAAATTCAAGAGGTACTGGATCCTTCCTCATGATGCGACAGTCTTACCTACTCAAGATTATGAAGGGACACCCTTCATGCTTTGCTAGGGACTTCAGGCATACAAGTGCAGTCTGAATTTGGAAATGTAGGTATTTTACCTCTACCTCATACCTGATTATTTACTTAAAAAATGCTAGGAGGAATTGAGTTTTGTGGGTTGGGTGAAAAATGGTACTTATTAAATATCCTCGTAAACAAACGACTAAAAAATGCTTCAGGGTAAAAAGGGTATTGTGTCTTTCTGAAGTTTCTGGGGCTGGGGTAACTATTTAGTTTAAATAATTCTAGGAGAAATTGAGTTTTGTGGTTGGGGTGAAAAATAGTACCTATTAAATATCTAGGTAAACATACGACTAGAAATGCTTCAGTATCAATAAGGTTATTGTGTCTTTCCGAACTTTCTGGGGTGGGGGGGGGGGTAAGTATTTAGTTTTATGGGTGGGCTGGAAAAATGAATATTTTTTTTAACTTTATAAAATAATGGTTATTTCACATAGAAAATAAACCTTTTTTCTATAGATTAATGAAATATCAGCGCCATCTTCATTGGGTCATGAAACATCAACAATTAGTGGACCTGAACCAATCCTCGCACCACCAATGGAGTTTAGACATGAATCTACATTAGTTCTAGACAATATGGAATGGCATAGGGGTTTTCTAAATGATTATTTTGGGGGCAAGGCCAGCCTAGACGATTTAACTTGTGACATTGACATGATGGAGGACCTAGAATGGACAGATAGCTTTATGCGTGAGCATTTAGGCGATGTTACTAGTGCATTTGAACCGGGTCCTCATAAAGAAATTCTGTCACAGGACAATACAGGCTGGCTTGATCAGATATCCCCAAACACCTTGGAATACATACTAACTGACTTAGAGGACTTCATGCCATCTCCATCCATTGTAATTGAACAGACTGGGGGTGGTGCTATTGACAATTCTATGTCACCCCCCACCATTCCGCTGAATGACGCAGCCATTAGTACTAGTAGTAGTAGTAGTAACGATACAGCAACAACACAAGTATCCCCTTTCCAGATTTTTTTCTTTCCAAATCTGCCTTGCACTACATAAAGGTCTACAGCGCCAAATTCGGTGACCCCTTTAACTCTCTAGTCGGGGGATATAATAAAAGATCCCTCGGCCATTACACATTTATATACTAATAAGATTCGACCCATTCTTGAACAAACGATGGGGGTGTGGGGGATGGGTGTTAGTTTAAAAGCTTTAAGAATACTAAAAATATTTGTTTTAAATGAAAATG
Source organism: Artemia sp. Qi Xiang Cuo (assembly GCF_049724085.1). Classification (NCBI taxonomy): domain Eukaryota; kingdom Metazoa; phylum Arthropoda; class Branchiopoda; order Anostraca; family Artemiidae; genus Artemia; species Artemia sp. Qi Xiang Cuo. Next base: position 37,688,789 of record NC_142810.1, on the reverse strand, counting down.
AAGGTAAGGTGTATTAGAGATACTCGCACACAGAGATGTTAGTAATCCACTCGCATTTATCAAATTATGAGGAGGTTTTTCTAAATTAGGCTAGTAGCATTCAAAGCAAGTGGGAAAATCATAACGAGGGGGGTAGAGGATCGGTGGTTTTATGTATTGAAAGTTTAAATGTTAATATTTGTAGATTTAAAATGATTTTATTTTAAGAGGGGGTGGGGCTGGGGAGAGGGCTACAGTTTTAAAATATCATTCATATTTAGAGGGGTGTCAGGGGGTACAACGAATCTGTTTCGATACAAGGCTAAAGTGTTTCAAGCATGCATTTTTAGTTGCCGCATACAGACCTCTTCAAATGGATGAATCTAAGAAAAAGTTGGATAAAATGGCAGTTAATGGTAGAGATGGTTCAAAGTTCCCCAAAGTAGATTTTAATTGTTTAAATTGTCAATTTCCCGTGACACTAAAAGGGATAGATATTTTCGAGCGGGCTAATGTACATTTAAAGATTGGTGTCACGGTGTTACAGTATGAAACCAAATTTGAGGAGGGTCACCATTCCGATAAGAAGGGGGTATTCTTTCCAGTGCTGGCTCCTTCAATTGAATCAGTAGAACATTGGGTGTGGCTTCTATACACCCCACCCACAGACCCCGATTCAATTGGTCATTTTAATCCAATTACCGATATTAGTAGGGTTCTAAGTGAGGGTAAACATCGGGGTGGTGTGTGTTATTACTGTCCAACATGCCTCTCAAGATTTCGCTCTGATTTAAAGTTAAAGCATCACATGAAACACTATAAACGTCATGGATACCAAGCGGAGATAGAGCGATCTTACGTTTTAAAAATTTCCAAAACACGCTACTGCAGAGCAATAAGATCTCTTTAGACTGCTAAGTGAAACTTAAAGACGTGTACTATCCGTCAAATCCAAATCGTGTCAAAATACACGAAGCCATAGGGGTCTCTTACGCTCACGCGCAACGAGATTTCAATAACACCATGCAAGTACTGAAGGGAGTTGATATATTGAGTAACGATGAACACTGTATGCGCTTAGTATTCGTCAGTCTAATCAAAACCGCAAATGGTGTATTTTTATATCTTTGTTACAAAAACTAGACTAAGTTCTTATCACCAGATGGCATAACGGCCATTAAAAATCGTAAAATGTGTTGGAACTAAAACCGCACGCGAAAAAGATAATCAAACATCAAATCGTAAAGTATCCTAACTTTTTTTTCTCGCCTTCAGCATAAGGCGTATTCAGTATTTTTATAATTACGACATTGGAATTCTTGACAAACCGCTAAAACAATTGGACAAACGTAAAACCTTATTTTAGCAATATCTTGTTATTATCATTAGTATTATCATAATCGCCACTCATAAGACACGTGACGTTAAATTGCCTAAATAATAAATAACCGCTTCTAACAGTTTAAAAACAGTTTAAAAACTTTAACCCAAATATCAACAAAAAAAAAATTCTTTCAAGAAAAAAAAATATAATAAAGTAGTCCGAATTTAATCACAAGAAAAGATGACCGGAAGTAGCCACGCTAACTTGTTGTAAAATTTATAAAATACTAGACAACCTAAAATACATATTCGGCAAAAATATTTACGAGTCGTTATCGCAATAATTATGTTGTGATGGTGCATTTTATGGTATTTTGGGGGTGTAATCGTAGATGCCTTTGTTCTCCCTTTATAGGGGAGATAAACTCTGGCCCTAAGGTAATTAAACTTTGGTACCGTGCCTTAAGCTGTGACCGAATTAATGAGGCGTACCGACTGGGTATGTTTGAGGGGCTAAAGGTAGATCGTAGAGAGGTTGTCTAAAATACAATACTTTTATTCAATTTACACATAGTAATTACAGATATAGATATGCTACTGGGACTGGCTGTCCCAAGAAGACCACAAGTCCCAAAAAATTACAATAATATATAATAAGATACAGACACTTACAATGATCCGACAAGATCCCAAGGTATTTCTAATGAGAAAATAAACGGGCAGAGGTTCACCCTGCAAGTCAAAAAGACTGTCTTCAGTATCAAAAATTGGGGTATATATTTGAAAAACTAACCACGTCCTTCCGGCACACTGACAAATTTAGCCAGTAAATTGGTTATTGAGCAAGTTCCCTTCAAGCCCACACATTCCACGATTTGTATCTTTATCTTAAAAAGTGGTATTTTGAGACTTTTTTTTTGCGTCTTAATATATTTTTACTCAATTAATAATTAACTAAATTAGAAAGCTTTACCACAGTACTCCCCATTTAAAGAAGAATTGTCCCAATTCTCAATATTTTACTTTTAAAACAACTTAATTTTGGTTACAGCTATTATGCTGCCATCTTTGGGTCATTATGTGCATCCACCCTCAATGGGTTTCTTTAGGGTTATGTTTCTGGTCCAATATAGGCCATGTTCTTTTTTTTTGTCGAAGGATTTCAATTTGAAATTCATCCTTGTTTCTCTTTTTCTCTGTCTCTAGGACTGACAATTACTCTTTTACCCTCTTCATATGCATCTTCTGTTTTACTTGACCCCAAGCGGCTTAAACATAATATTAGTGGTTTTGCTTAAATTAGATTTCAAGTTATATTAGACAAGTTTATGAATTATTTGAGTTTAAATTTAATTCCCCTTAAAAATTTAATTTATCAGTATGATGTGGTTGATCTACCGTTTATTTTTCGTTTTAGAATTGCCTTTGGTAAATTACGTATAGAATTAAGGATTTTTATAGATTCGCAAATTTTTCCAGTACAATGTATTTTTACATATTACAATAATATAAGCCGTTTGGGCTATTTAGAATAGAGTCTATGCCTAAAGTAGTTTCTGATTTTATTTCACTTCTTATGAACTTGTAGTTAAGTCTGTAGTTTCCAAATATCAGTTGATCAAGTATGGTTTGGTTTCTGATGGTATGAGATGATAGTATCAGGATATAATTGAACTGGCTTTGAAATTTGCTAATTTCCAAAAATGCGTCAAAGAAATGATTGAGAAATGGCTCCAAAAGGATGTTATGAAAAATTTGATTTCCAAAAAAAATAGCTAAGGCTGTATCTAAAATAAATATTCACATTAGAATACATATAAAGCATAAAATTTTACATATATAGTAGAAAGAAACACTCAATTTCGTAAAGTTTAATTACTTTTATTTACTTTTTCCTCGGTTTATTCTTAATATAGAATTATTAATAACTTAACCGATTGTTTCCCAATAAAAATATTTATACGTTGACTCGAAGTCCAACATTTACATATAACATTAAATCTCTAGTTAAAACTTAAAGTTAATAAAAACATAGTATATATATACAAGCATTGTGTAATAACTTACATTACAATTACTATTGTGAAATAACTAGTAATAAGTATTTAAGTCGCAAAACTAGATATGTTATTATACTATTGGTTAAAACTTAAAGCATTTTTAAAAACAAAACACGGTATAGACTAGTATTGGAATTAATTCCAATTATTGTTTTGTTAATTGCTTATGAAGTATTAATGTAGGATACTTCTTGAATGATATAAACATAAAAAAACACAAATACTCAACATTTAATTCACTATATTCACATGGATGGTCTAGTATACATATATGTATATATATATATTAACAAAAGTTATGTTGATACATAACTTAATTGTTAAAAACAAATAATAATTATGTACTTTCATAATTTATTTAATCACTGCAGTATTTGTTCTTTTTACAAGATTTAATTAAGTCCATCAAGACTTTTATATGATAAGTCCTAACTGCAATTAAAATATTTACAAAACAAAAGCAACTCCAACAAATAGATTTATGCACTATAACTAATAACTGTGATTAGCCTCTATATAAGGGCTTGGCAATATTTCATATAACATAATGTTTCTATTTACATTTCTATAATAATTTTAAAAAAATATAATTCTCTGTTTCTAAAAGGTTTTCGAAATATATTTATAACAGTAGATATTTTCTCAATTATATTTGTTACAACCATATAACTTTTCCCATATACGACTATATACATTTTTTTTTAAAACTTTGGTTCTATTTCGAACCCACTTGAGTCATTAACTGTCATTAGCTTATAAGCCTGTTTGTTTATTCAGACCTTTAAGCTTTCTAATTCTTTTCGATTTTTTTTTTGGTACTTGAGACAGTTTTATAACGTTTTTGTCTGTAATCTCTCTTTTTCAGCTTTAATGTCCTTTTTAGATGAAGCTCCATTTATAGCTTAGATCTGATAAGCTAAAAAAAAATTTTGCTGTTCTCTTTATACCTATTGTGCCACCATCATACAACTCTTGCCTTTACTTTGAAGGTTCCCTTACCAGGACTGCCTTCTCGCATCTCCTCATAAATATTCCAGGTCCTCTTATCATGGGCTAGCGCTGAAAAGACCGTCCTGAAACTGCACACACTATGAATAATTATTTATAGCATTGCCAAACTTTTTGATTTGTGAACGCAATTTTCTCTTGGCCTATTCGTTTTTTAGAAAAGTGGCCCTTCTGCAGAAAAAAATACATGGCTTTCATGGCACACTGTAATTTGTAACACACATAACACACAGTAATTATGGCACACAGCTCTGTATTATTAATACTACTCGTTTTGTACCTATTTAGTACATTTTTCGGACTAGTTTCGTTCAGCAAGTTCAATAAGTGCGTATAACAGAGTTTAACTGACTCCATTCAGTTTCTTTTCCTTGTTAATTTCGTCTGGCTATATTTTCAACTTGAACCCTTCTCTTTTTTTTTGATTCGTTATTTCAATGGAGCCTAAGGGTTTTTTCAAGTCTTTTCCGCTTTTTCAGTAAAATAGGTCTTTCCTAATCCCATATTTATATGTTTCATGTTTTATTCAATAACTTTTACAAGTTATTATGCTAATTGCCCTTCTATGGTCAAATTCATTATCCCTTTATTTTTAAGAGGTGGGGGGGGGTCTAATTTTTGCACCCTGTATTTTTTTCCAGCTGATTTTAGAACATTTTTAATTAAGCTTTGCCCCGCATTTGCTAGTTCTCATTTATTTATAAAAATGTAAGTTTTTACGGTATCCTGATTCCCACAAAATTGTGTGGTTTTCATCGCAGACACATATTCCTTGTCTGTGGTATTTTACCAAAAATTAGTGGCTATGTCGTGCCAAAAGTTGTTTAGAGATAGGGGTTAAGTATTGTGGTTTCCCTCTAATCTTTTATATTATTCGCGTCTGGTATTATCCTCAATTTAATTTGCGCCTTCGTTTTATACAGTCACTGAGTGTAATTTGTCCCTTTCGTGATATTTTGACTATTACCCCGTTCTACAAGTTTATGGGTTTTGTGCCCTGGAAGCGTGACTACGTCCTATTTATTTATTTTTTTCTAGAACGTAGGACCCTTCCAGAACATTCAGCTCAAATCTCCTCCAGTTTGACCGATATTTCTAATATCCATTTGGTTAGTTTGGTGGATCCCCCCAATGACAAGACGCTTAGCAGTTTCGTTTTTAAATGCAAACGGTGCTGTCATTGGTGTTTTTCACCTGCAATGTCGTCGCCCTCTTATTTCTGTTAATGGTGTGTTTGGAATTTATTGAATATGTGAAATTAATTATACCCGAGAAAACTTTGTTTTAAACTGGCTATACTTTTTAAATTGCGACCCATTTTATCTACGGCTTCTTGTTTATACATATCTTCCTTATTGGTAAGTGTTTAATTTATTATATCTTTTACTATTTATAACAAGATTACAGCTAGCTTGTACATGTCGCGATTCATGTAAACTCTCGCTGCCTTTCCCATTATAATTATTTTTAAATTTCTTCCAAATAATTTTTTTTTCCAATTCGACTGAAAGTGTCACCTCAGAGAGTCAAAGGTTAGTAGATGCTTCGCATTGACTTAACAACAAGAGACCAGCAGGGATTGAGCTCAACTCCAAATTTGCCAGCTCCCAATGACCCTATTTCAGTAGACTAACCTCCTTCGTTTTTTTTTATTATCCCCCCAAAATATATATTTTTTAATATACATATCAAAAGAGTCGCTTTTTAATGCTGATTCTAAATATGTATAATTTAATTATTTTCAAAACACCTATTTATAAGGTACGTGGCCTTACTTATTTTCTTTTATTGAAACGAAGCCTAATTTGTTTTGACAAGTCTTGTCACCATTCGCGAAATTTTATCTCGTCTCGGAAACAAAAGCTTTTGCAGGAACCTATGATGTCACTTCAGGTCGGAGCTAATAATTTAGTGTTAGAACGTGACGGTAATAATTTTTACTGTCGATATATATTTGAAGGAAAACTTGATGTTACTTATATACCGATTAGAAAAGAAAATATAGATATTTCTTTAGAGGCTTTTTACTCGTTTTATTTTTATTTAATATTTTTTTTGTTATAATAGTTTTATTCAAATATTAATCTGCTGGGGGCTACGCTTGTTCTGCCTTTCTCCGTTTCCTGGTCCGAATTTTGGACCCCAAATTTTTGCTTTTCTTCTTTATAATATTTGCAAGTTTTTCCGTGGTCTCTATAGTGTGGTTTACAAGGCTCTGAGTCCGAGTGCTGTTTTGTTGCCTCGTCAAATATCTTTAATCTTTGTTTCTCTTGATGTTTGGCCTTTTTCATAAGTGTTTTAGCTACTTGTGCTGCTGACAAAGGAACTTGTTGCTGCCCCTTTGGTTTCTTTATTGTTCTCCATAATTTTTCTCTTGCAGAAGGTTTTCTTGACGATGGCCCATGTTTAGCTATATCGGTTTCTGTAGAAGAATTTTCAGTGTCACATTCGGTTAGCTCGCGTCTGGTAGATGGCGTTTGTTCCAAAAGCCATTTTTGCGTAAAGACTGTAGGTGAGTCTAATGAATGAAAATCAGCTAATTCATTGTTTCCTTCCAATTTTTCTTCCTCTGTGAATTTTATCCTTGGTTTATCACATTTTAAACCCTTATGTTGTGTTTGATTTTCTTCATCGCTAGTATCTGATGAGCATCGAATATTTTCATTTTTCTCTTGTTTGTGGTGTAGAGTTTGTAGCCAAGACTGGGCTAAATAATCCTTCCACTCTTCCCAACTGTTGTGCTGCTTAAAAAGGTCATAAAATTCATATGGTCTTTTTATATACACTTGTGAGATCGTGTCTTCTATTTCTTCTTCTGACAGAATAGGCTCTGTTTTCCACGGTTTTGAAAAATATCCGTTTTTCATTCTATTGTGGTGCATTATTTCTACCTTCTTCTTATACTTATGCTTTAGAATATATGTTAAGTTTTTTGGCAGAATCTTTACAATTCTGTAGGGCCCATCTCATTTCGGTTTTAGCTTTTTTATTCCTTCCAGATTCGTTTTGTAAACATAAACCAAGTCTCCTAAACAGTAATCTGTTTTATTTTTGCTTGTTCTGTCATATTTTTCTTTTTGTTCTGTTTTCGCATCTTCCAGATTGTCTTTAACTTGTTCCATAGATTTTTTCATTCGTATCACCATCTCTTGCTTATATTGGTCTAGGTTGTAATATATTCTGTCATTTTGTATTTCATCTAAACAAATTCTGGGATCTCTTATGTGTTGCAAAAAAATGGCGTTTCTTTTAAGGTACGTGAAAAAGCCGTATTTATTGCAAAGCCTACAAATGGTAAATGTTGGTCCCAATTTTCATTATTTTCTCTTGCATGTATTCCCAGTACCTAAGCTCATTCTCTATGCTTCTGTTGAATCTTTTCCTTGGCTGCTGACATGTAAGACGAGATAAACCATCGTTTAACATCCAGATATTCTGTAATTTCGTCTAATCATTTGGCTCTAAAACATGGCCCATTGTCGCTAAGTAAAACTCTAGGGAAAATCCTGCGTTCCAGAAATAGGCGATTGACCAAAACTTTCGCAATGGTTTTTGTCTTTTCGTCTTTAATTGGAAAAGCGTATAAATATGAATTAAAATGGTCGACTATGGTTAGTACGCACCTGTTTCCTTTCCAGGAAACTGGTAAACTTCCTCCTGTTCCCCAAATGTCTATTGACATTAATTCTCCTACCCCTGAAGGGGTGGGGTATTGGCCTAATTCAGCCCTAGGGGTCCTTGGTGGCGACTTTTGTTTGGCACACTCTTGGCAACCTTGTATGAAAGCCTTTACTTTTGAGTAAATTTTTGGAAAATAAAAATTTCCTTTCAGCCTCCCCATAGTTTTGCTTCTCCCATGTGACAGCCAATTGTTACATGTGCCATCTGTAAAATTTCTCCTTCCAGATTTTGGAATTACTGGTATAATTTTAAAGTCATTTTTTCTATATTCTTGCGATGGTCTATGATATCTTATCAAAAGATTTTTACTTTCGTCAAGATCGAAATTATCTAAGTCCTTTAAAAATTTTTTAAAGTGCTCTGGCAGTTCCGTTCTTTTTGATAAAAGGGATTTCATTGCTAAACAAAAATCATCTTTATCTTGATAATCCGCAATATTTTCATTAGACAGTATTTTTGGCCCTTCCAGTTCGTTCTGGATGGTTATTACCAAATTTCCTTCCGTATCTGGATTTCGTGACAAATAGTCTGGTAAAATGTTTGTACGGCCCTTTATATATATTGGGGTATATGAATATGCCTGCAGACGTAATATCCACCGTGTCAGCCGGGCTTAAGTATTTAGCATCGTATGTAGCCAAACTAATGATTTTTGGTCTACGCGTAAAATAAATTTTTTTCCAAGTAAAAATTGTCGGAAATATTCTGTAAAAACTAAAAATGCCAAACACTCCCTTTCAACTGTCGATTATTTTTTTTTCGGATTCCGATAGTGACCTGCTCGCGTATTGGACTATTGATTCTACTCTTTCAGAATTTATGATTAATAATATGGCTCCTTTGCCATACCCCGAAGCATTTTATTGCAGACAAAAGTCTAGTGACATATCTGGTGATGTAAGTTTTGGCGCCAGTACTAAATGCCTTTTAATTCCATTTAGCGATTTTTTTGTGGCCACGGTACATTCGAATCTATTTGCTTTTTTCAAAAGTTTTGTCAAGGGTTGTGCTATTGTGGCAGTATGTTCAATGTATCTTCGGAAATAGCTTGATAAACCACAATCGGATCTGCAGCTTTTTCAATCTTTAGGCTGTAAATTTTCTATGACTGTAAATTTTTCTGGATTTGGTGAAATAGTACCTTGGTTTATCAGGTGTCCAAGAAAAACTAATTTTGGTACTACTATTTTTAACTTTTCTGGTTTTAATTTTAAGCCTGCTTTTTCAAACTTTTCCAGTATTTTTTTAAGTCCGACCAAGTGGTTTTCCAGGTTTTCATTAAACAGAATTACATCATCTAAATAAGCCAAGGTTTCTTTTTTGCTTCCTAGTTCGTTATCTTTTAACACCAAATTCAATAATCAACTAAAACGATTTGGACTAAATGATAAGCCAAAAGGCAAACTTTCAAATATGTACATTGTTCTATCGTCTAAGATTACTATTGCCTTGTGCTTGGTCTCTGCATCTAAAGCGATTTGACATTATCCTGCTATTAAATCAACACTAGTGTAATATTTTGAACCCCCTAACGAATCTAAAATCGTATCAATTCTTGGTAACTTCATCACGTCCTTAACCGTGACGGCATTTAGTGCTCTAAAATATATACATAATCTCCAGGTGTTATCTTTTTTCCTGACTATTACTAGTAGAAAACACCAATCGCTAACACTTTCTTTAATTATTCCCTGATCTTCCATTTCTTTTATTTGGTTTTCTAGCCATGGTTTTAAATGATAAAGTGTTTTATATGGTGACTTTTTGATTGGAGGGCCCTTTGTTGATATCTTTTGCGTGATTAAGTGAGTTCATCCGTAATCCGCTTTGTGTCTTGCAAAAGTCCATTTAAAATCCCAAAGAATATTTTCCACCCTAGTTTTTACTTTTTCCGGTAAATGCTTTAAATCAAATTGTTGAAAAAAATCCGTTTTCGACATTGCATACTCTTCTTGTGGTTGCGGTTTTAATGAGGATAAATTTTCGTGGCTAGTAAAGTTTACGCTTAATTCTGGACTGTTTATAGATTTTATTTCTGAATTTGAAATACTTTCTACTGATCCAAGTTCTACCTGGTTCGGTTTTATTTTATTATTACTTAGATTTGATAGTTTTAAGTATGCTATACCATTTTCAATTTTTATAACTTGATTTTCCACGAAAATCATTGGGTATTCTCTTATGATGTACCCTCCTATGATGGCATCCATTGTTTTAACCTTTCCTGCTTTTTCATTTAATGTCACTAGAACTTGAGCTGTCGTTTCCCCTTATATTGTTATTTTCCTGCTTATTTTTAGGTTATAATTCAAATCGTCACTGTCGTTATCTGTTGTTACGCAAATTTGCCTATTAGTTTTATTTGCCTGGTTTATGGTTATTGTATCGGATATGGGTTCCCATACAATCCCATATTTTCTGATGGAATCTACTCCTAGAATACAAGGAAATGGTAGCTGTTTGCATATTATTACTGTTACTGTTATCTCTTTATCCCCTGTACTAAATTTCAGTGGACATTCTCCCAAAATTGTCAGCTTGTGCCCTGTCACTGATGTCAGGGTATTCTGGCATCTGCTTACACGATCTTTGATACTAGGAAGAAACCTCTTAAAAACATCCTTTAGAATTAATGATTTGGATGCTCTTGTATCAAGTAAAAATGGTAAGTTTTGATAACACTCAATTTTAAAACAACGCAGAATCGCTAGACTATTATTATTTGCACTTGTATCACAACATTCTAAACTATATAGGGGTCTTTGTAAGGAAACAGCTCTGTCGACCCTTACAGGCTGGTAATCTCCGTTTAAATGCCCACTGTTTGGCCAAAAGTTTCTGGGATTATCCCAGTTTTCTTCAGGGTTACTACTTTGACCCTGGGTATTGTTAACGTTTTGCCTCCTAGGCCCAAATTCCGAAGTATCGCTCGGTGCTTGCCATCTATTAATCGTTTCCTGCCTTACTAAAATCCTCTCCTCATCGTTCTGAACTAGTGGCCTGTCTTGTACTTCTGGCCTTCTTTGCGTAATCTATGCCAGAAATTTTCCGCATATCGGTTTCGTTTGCTACAATAATAGCAATTCAATTTGCTCTTAAATTGTTTTTTTGTTTCCTGGTTACTTCTATATATTTTTGATCTTGCATTGTTGGTTCCCCAACTATCTGTCTTTGGTGGGGGAGGGTGCCCATATTTTCTATAGTTAGTAGCTGCTAATCTCTCAAGGTCGTGGAATCTGTCAGCTATATCCCTAGACGTCGACCCTCGGCCTCCGTCGTGCCTTTTTGGTTCACGATTCGGCTCCTCAAAGCTCACCCTTTTCTGTCCCATTTCATATTTTTTATTTTCTTGGGCTCCTGTGTTATTTATTGACATCTGGTCAAACTTTTTCATAGTCTCGTCAATTTTTACCTCTGTTTCGACTAGTATTATAGCCTGCTCTAAATTTTCAGGTTTTCGCGATAATATTAGTCTTAATAACTTTTGGTAACCCTTGGGTAAAAGTATGTAGTTGTACTTTCTGTACTGTCTCGTCATTTTCGCCTTTCTCTAATTGTAAACACACGGATCTACAAATATTGTCTTCATATTCCCTGATACTAGTTGAGGTATTGAATGTCACTACCTCTGTTCTTAGCCTCTCGGAGATGCTTGTCTCTATGAATCTTGTTTTAAAAGATTCAATTAGCGTACTGATGTCCTTGGGCTCTTTTTCCTTAATTGCCTTAAAATTTTTAAGGGTCGGTCCCCTTGATCTGGCTGCATCACATTTCTCTTTCACTTCTTCTGCAACTGCTTCAGTGAGTTCGTCGAAAATGTGCATTTTTTCGATGAACTCATCTACATTTGAATTTTCCGCATATTCTGGTATAATTTTAGCAATTTCAAGTACTGTTGATAGGGAAGCCATTTTTCCTCTGGTAAAGCCATTTTTTTAAATCTACTATTTTTATATAGCCTTCTCGACTCTGTTTTTCTAGCGACCATCAGTTGTTGTGATGGTGTATTTTATGGTGTTTGGGGGGCGTAGATGCCTTTATTCTCCCTTTGTAGGGGGGATAAACTCTGGTCCTAAGGTAATTAAACTTTGGTAGCGTGCCTTAAGCTATGACCGAACTAATGAGGCGTACCGACTGGGTATTTTCGAGGGGCTAAAGGTAGATCGTAGAGAGGTTGTCTAAAATACAATACTTTTATTCACTTTACACATAGTAATTACAGATATAGATATGCTACTGGGACTGGCTGCCCCAAGAAGACCACAAGTCTAAAAAAACTACAATAATATATAATAAGATACAGACACTTACAATGATCCGACAAGATCCCAAGGTATTTCTAATGAGAAAATAAACGGGCAGAGGCTCACCCTGCAAGTAAAAAAGTCTGACTTCAATCTCAAAAATTGGGGTATATATTTGAAAAACTAACCACGTCCTTCCGGTACATTGACACATTTAGCCAGGAAATTGGTTATTGAGCAAGTTCCCTCCAAGCCCACACATTCCAAGATTTGTATCTTTATCTTAAAAAGTGGTATTTTGAAACTTTGTTTTTGCGTCTTAAAATATTTTTACTCAATTAATAATTAACTAAATTAGAAAGCTTTACCACAATTATAACCAAGGTTTCTTAGTTATTAGGACACACATTTGGTAATTAGCGGTAATGCAATAATCAAGCATATATATATATAAGGGTAGTAATGATGTGAGGCATGATTTGTTAGCATGCAGAAACATAATAGTTAATTAAGTCATAAATATAGAGTTTCTGTCAATCTAAATAACAGAAGCAGGCTTGACTAATCTTTTAAATTTGTTCATATAGGCCTACTAAAAGAAAAAAAAATCTGTCGGCAATTATTCGAATCCATATATGAACTCAAGAATTGGGCAAAAATTCCCTCATTGAAAATAATTCTAAGTAAAATTATATATCTTTTCTGTGGTGACACGTAAGACATATGATGATGAGAAGCTTAAATTATCAAACACCATCCTTTATCAGTGAAATAAAAAGAAAATTAAAAGTGGCCAATGGGAACTGACAGCATTCTTCTGAGGTTTAGAATAAATTCAGTTATTTGAAGAACCCCTGCAAATCACTAAACGAGACCAAGCAGATTCTTTTTTCGCAATTTTTTTTTACTAAAATAATACCACTTCTCTTAACGTTACAAATAATTTATGCAGTTCAAGTGGCCCTATGCAAAATGCTAATTCTTGGGAACCACTTCACACCAGTAACTTAGCTATACGTTCCAAAAACTCACAAAAAAAAGATGGGAAATTGATCGACTTACTTATGTGTTTCTCCGTCAAAATCGAAATACTTTCTCTCTTTTAAAAGTCAATACTAGCAATGCAGTTTAATTAACCCCGTGCAGTGTATTATATCCTAGAAATACTTTTTTAATAAACAACTCCTGCTTCTAATATTATCAAAAAACAATTGAGTGGTTAAAAAAATAGATAGATTTAAACTAGCGTTATTAGGAACTTCGAACAGGCATTAGATAGTGAAAAAACGTACCTAAGGGGCAAAATATCCATCAACCCTACGTATAACCCGTGAACAAAACTAAGCCCACCATTTCCCAGACACATTAGAGTCATGGTAGAATATAAAAGCAGTCCTAAAAGCCTCACCTTCCAGTCATCATAAATCCTAACCAAATGAACCCGACACAAAAAATCCACGAACTCCAATACAGTTCAAAAAATACGAAAGCTAAATGACAAAATATGATTAAACCCCCTCCCCGATTTCTGCGCATTTTCATTTGTTTTCCTAAGAAATGCAAGCTCCAACAAATTAATTCAAAGATACCCTTAATGCTGGTAGCAATCAGTAGTTGAACTGTGTACTATTTTATATTCGGAGCTATTTTGATACCCTTAATGAGCAGTCTATTCACTTAAAAAAAAAGATCATAGGAATAAATAACTTACTGTGCTAAAATGTTATTTAAATACCAAAAAATAAAAACGCCAACTTCAGCAGTAAGATAAAATTACCCAGGAGCAAATGAGAAGATTAAAAAATATCTTTTGGTCTCAAACTATTGATATTTTCGATATGTTTTTATTTATATATATATTTTATTATATTTTGATTATATGTTGGTTTGGCATAATCCAAAAATTCATGAAATAGTGTGCTAGTCACTGTCGAAACTTAAACAAGCAAAAGGAATAACCGCTAAAGAATCGAAAAAACATCAATACCCTGAACGTAAAAATAAATCATAATTGTAGCAACTAAAATACTGATTTTGGCACGTAAATTTCAACCTAGAGAAATACGATGTAATCCTTACTAGGAGACACGTCCATAGATACAAACAAAACCTCAAGGACAGTATAATTCTTAAGGTAAAAAAAAATTGAGCCCCCAGAAAAGCGTAAAACATAGGAAGACCTGAAAGGAAAAGTTTTATGACCTTAGTCTATTAATCCCTTCGGCTTGATGTACTTTTTGTGTGACATAATCCAATTATAATTCACACATCTTTTAAATCGAACATTATTCATGTAGAACAGACAGCTTAATGAAAAAGGCTATCCTTAAGCCCAAAATGTCGATATTTATGACACCCTATATCGTGCCATTAAATAGCGTAACGACCCTTGGTTTAACTACCATAACTTCAGCATGAAAAAAATAATGATAACTGCACTAAGATTAATATCTCATGAGCTCCACAATAAAAATATTGCTCGACTTCAGAACCTAGATAAAGAAAGAAATATATCTTGTAAAAGAAAGGAAATCGCTAAAGAATTAATCAAAACTAGCCGCTGGGAATAAATCGAGAATTACCGCAGGTAAAACATAGGAATGGCCCGTAAACTCATCAAAAAAGAATATATATATATATATATATATATATATATATATATATATATATATATATATATATATATATATATATATATATATATATATATATATATATATATATATATCTTGAAAAAAAAAATAATAACCCGTAGAATAAGCAGAAGCCTAGAGGAGGTCAACCATAATGTAGGAGTTATTAAACTGAATATCCAAGAAACAAAAGAAGTGTATACATATAACCTTAGTTTTCCAGAGAAAGATTAGAAGCCAATAATATGCACGCCGACACAAACATGTCACAAGCCCCTTGTCAACAAGTAGTCAATCGCAAAAATCATAACACTAATATTCTAAGAGATAGGACAAAGTCCCCCTCCCCCCTTTCGTTAACGGGAACTTTTGAAACTAATTCCGCGCTATAGTTGTCACGACTGTAAGAATTATGGTTTTAGCCTAATTCTCGTGGAATTGCGTAAAAATAATGTGTAATCCAATTTCTATAGGTTCTCGCAAAAGACGCGAGTTCCACAACATGTCGTCCAGACAAGTAGGTCAAAATTGGACGAATATATGCCTGCCAATTTGCAGACTAGCAGCCAAGATTAATCACAAGCTAACGAGTTAAAGTACAAATAAGCAAATTCTCTAAAAAATTATCGTAATTCTTGAATGCTCATATAATAAAAACCACGGTATTTAATAGTTTTTACTAACCTTATGAGCTGGTCAAGGCCTTCGATTCTTACCAAACTTTATTCCCTCAAAGAAGAAGTGTAACATAGTAAACGGCATGTTATTCATGAAAATCCAACTTTAAAAAATGCATGCTATTTAAGAATTCAAAAAAATATGTATTCATTAAGGCACGTATGAGTTTGAACTAACGTTAATAAAGGAAAAACGAACATTTATACGGATTATGAACGATTCAAAAATAGTTTCTAATGTAATCGGACAAAATTAGAAGCCGTAAATCGCCGAGATTTGATGAATGGATGAAAAGAATCATACCACCTGTAATGTGCTATAACCAAGGCCTGAATTAAAAATTTATTTCTTGTTCAGAAACACGTTTGAATAAACCTGAATTGGAAGGTATAACAATAAGGTTTAGGCCTAATTCCCGAGAACTTTCTCTTCAAATCAAATCCCTGTAAATGCTAACCTAGTAAAAAAAAATATATGCAATATTTAAAGTAAATAATAGTTTGTGCCTCAGGATTTGAGTCAATCTAAAAATTAGAACAAATCTGTCCCAAGACCATTTCAACACTCTGATAATGTCAAACTTGTAAAATATCGCGACAAAATTCAAAAAACAACAAGGAATATAGGTGACATTGTGTTCGAATGTATCAACCCCCCCCCCTTATTTTAGAGTGGCACCTTTTCTGCCACGAGAGCTGAAGGGGCAAAGCGAACAAATTCCTTTCAAGGGCGTGACAACTCAAGACACGAAAATTAATTAACCTCAATTGTTTGCATAAAAGAGAAAGAAGATATTCGAATAGGAATCTATAAAACCCTTAGTTTCGTGTAAGAATTAGCCAATACTAGACAAGATAAAAACCCTAGCCACTCGGGCAAATTAGATCGTTAAAAATATTATAAGGTAATTAAGTTTTATGCTTGGCGCAAGGTTACCAAATAATTGCTGAAATTCCAACAAAAGGAAGGGTAATATTGTATTTAAATACACATGCCCACGAAATGGTATCCTTTTCTACCACAAAAGAAAAGTAGACTGCTCCAACAAATTTCCTTTGGCAACGAAAGAGTTAAGGACCCGAATTCAATAATTTAGTTAATTGCAAAATCGAGAAAATGGAAAATGAATCAAACAATTGTGTCTGTTTTACGCTATGCATAGGCACTAATAGCCGACGAAAAAAAATAATATAGGGTAAATAAATTTTTATGCCTCACACCATGCCTAGCAATATTTTTAGATAATACCGCGCATGAATATAAGTATATCTGCCACGGAAGCAGAATGAACCGACACACTAAATATGATATGGTTTTTGGTTCATTGGAACTGGAAAATTTACTCTCTACTAACTCCCAGTTCCAATAAATTATCCTCCGTATTCCACCAAATTTTTGGGCAATTCCGAAATAGCCTAAAGTAAAGAGTTTAATCCTACATATCGAAATAGCAATTTCTGGAATAAATGTCAATCATTAATTGAATCCAACCTTTTCAGAAACGTACTGTTTTACCTTCTGTTTGGTTTTTGTCTACATTTATAATGCTGGTGCGGACGGGAGAAACGGAAAGTAAAACTCTATGCTAATTTCGTCTATAACTTCTGTCACAAAAGTTTAGACAGAGAATTTCTTCGTCACTAAAGAATTAAGATAATCACGTGAACGGTCAAATGAACAAAATACTAATTTACCTCACTTAAAGTTATTACAATTCTTCCTTTATCAATTCACGCTCGAGAACAACTCAAAAATGAGTAAAAAGACACTTTTAACTGAAAATCAGTAGGGATACCCCTCTCACTTTGGGAGGTAATGAGAATATTTTTGTTTACTCTCG
Organism: Artemia sp. Qi Xiang Cuo; assembly: GCF_049724085.1. Taxonomy (NCBI): domain Eukaryota; kingdom Metazoa; phylum Arthropoda; class Branchiopoda; order Anostraca; family Artemiidae; genus Artemia; species Artemia sp. Qi Xiang Cuo. Next base: position 37,671,343 of record NC_142810.1, on the reverse strand, counting down.
ATAAGTGATAAAAGCTCAATATACACGACGAAACTCTCGTATAAAAATGAAATAACCAAATAATCAGCAGAAAACCCCATGAAATGTTTGGAAATCGATGAAGGACGATTTATTCATATTAGCCACTAGGATTAAAGTGAAATTTGTGAAAATGGATGGACCCCCAACCATGGAAGGTTGAGACCAAGGGTTGGCGTGGCGTATATTATACCACTACGCAGGCACTTGATCCTCATCTTCCTTTGAGAAACAACTATGCAGATATGAGATGACATAACAAGAAATCGCTTAACAAGGAACTATAACTATATTTCGTCAAAATTCTTGAACAAATGGACCCTCAATCATGGGAAGCCATGGCTGATGGGAATGGTAAATGGTATCATTATTCTGTTCCCATTTCCATTAGGCCTAAGTTCTCTATGAGAAACAACTGTACAGTTAGGAAGTGTGATCGATGAATAATAAAGAGTTATAAACTACAATTAAATGAACGAACCCTGTGTCGTGGGGAGCCGTTGGGCAGCTGTAATGACCTGTGGTACTTTTCACCCCATTAGTCATTATGGTTTGACCAGGGAACTCTCATGAGAAGATCAAATCATCTCTCTATGAATAATGACCCGTAAGAATTACCCTACATTACCCATACCATTAGAAGAATCACTTTTGCAAAAATGAACATACGGAAATCCGGAATGATGATGGACAAAAAGTCCGAGACGTGGGGAGTACGTTGGCGAGGCGTGGGGACGCAGTCTTATTATTTTGTGGTCACGTGCCGTGCCCAAGTATTGCCTTACTAAGAGCAACTCGTGTAGGAAGAGAAATGCCAGAATACTAATAAAAATTAAATACCATAAAACTAAAAATGACCAATTAAATAACTATAACTTATGAACAAACATTATTAGATTGAAAGTGTATAGCTATTACGTAATCATTGTTATACCTTAAACTACTATAACTTACCATAACTAAATTGAAAATATATTACTATTAAGTAATCTTTGACTACGGTAACCTAACGGAAACCTTATTAAATGAAAGGTATACAGCTATTACGTAAATACTTCTATTCCGCAAGATACTGTAATTCAAAATAATTGTTATTAAACCAAGAGTCTATAGCTAAACAATCGTCCTGATCATACCAAATGAAATAATCTGATGAAACGAACTACGGTCTGAAACGTAATTCAGACGATAACAATATCACTACAATTTGGCCCATTAAATTTCTCGCCATTCTAATAGACCGAAGGAATATACTAAAAGGAGAAAGCTTCCTTAAGGCCTTATACGTCAATTGTGTAAATAACACATACCTAAACCCAATAAACCCTTCAACGGGATCCGTTATTTTTCAAATCACCCCGAGGGATTATAAAGACATAAAGAAAATAGCCCTTAATTTATTCCAACAAGACAAAAGTTTCGGAATCAAAATATACCCCGGCTTCGACGTAATTATACGTGAGCAACTATGGTGTTGCCAGTCGCACATAAACTTAAGTCTTTTTGTAGTAAGAGTAATGAATGACCCGTTTTCATTATCTCAATGGTGCCGGTAAGCCATTCGACAAAACATGCGAAGGAAAGACATAACTGCCACATTGGATGGTCTATACCTCCCAAACCATTTATTAGTACATTTAATGCATTTGAATACGACTGAGAATGGTAAAAATAACGTAGTATTTGAACTAAAATTTCTCAGCTCAAATATTCAAAACCCAAAAGAATAAAATCGAAAAAAATATATAAGAATAGATTACATTGCAAAATAAATTAACACATATTGATTTAAGAATTAGACAGGAAGGTGCGACTAACGAATGCCGTCATAACTTTCATTGTTCACGCAGTGGCCCAAGACGTTATAAAGCAGGGAATCATACCTAAGCATGGGAACTACCCCCAAAATAGTCATAATGCATGAAAAATATGAGTCCTCCTATTCACAAGGAGACCGAAGATTATCACATACGTGAAACCAATGCAGAGCATCTTCAGCTCCTTTCAAGTGGAATATTTAGTCGTTTACGAGACTGAAGCTCATTGATTCCCCTAACCATGAGGATTTTGTTGATCCAAGTTATGGAAAAATCATGAAAACACGTAGAAAAAGAGCAAAGACAGATCACATCGAGTCGAGTGAGAAGCAAAACCTAAGCCCGGAACTCCCTGATAACCCTTGAGCCATAAAATATGGGAGGACATGATCGAGCGAATGGGAGTAGAGGTCCTCATTCGTGCCATGTCCAGTACCACCTCTCTAATTATTGTTTGCGTAAACCCATGCAGCCGCAAAGATCAAATATGCAATTCATTGGCGGCATGGACGCGCGTAAACAGTAAAAGCATGAAAATTTATAGTAAATCAAGACCTCTCATAAAACCATGTAACCTACCTCATGTGTAGTTAGATAGCTGAAAAGTAAATGCTGAAGTAGTTGAGTGTTGAGTAACATTTAAAATATATTAAATGCTGAACATGGTAGTCAAATATATATATATATATATATATATATATATATATATATATATATATATATATATATATATATATATATATATATATATATATATATATATATATATATATATATATATATATATATATATATATATATATATATATATATATATATATATATATATATATATATATATATATATATATATATATATATATATATATATATATATATATATATATATATATATATATATATATATATATATATATATATATATATATATATATATATATATATATAAGCATTAATCTTGAAATTTTCATATTTTGTTATGTTTCTTATACACAGTCATTTTCCTTATGATTACTGAGCTTATCTCACAGTAATCCAGTGTCGCTGCAATATGCATGTAAAAAGCATGAAAATTTATATATATATATGTATATATATATATATATATATATATATATATATATATATATATATATATATATATATATATATATATATATATATATATATATATATATATATATATATATATATATATATATATATATATATATATATATATATATATATATATATATATATATGTGTGTATATATATATATATAAGCATTGATCTTGAAATTTTCATATTTTGTTATGTTTCTTATACACAGTCATTTTCCTTATGATTACTGAGCTTATCTCACAGTAATCCAGTGTCGCTGCAATATGCATGTAAAAAGCATGAAAATTTATATATATATATGTATATATATATATATATATATATATATATATATATATATATATATATATATATATATATATATATATATATATATATATATATATATATATATATATATATATATATATATATATATATATATATATATATATATATATATATATATATATATATATATATATATATATATATATATATATATATAGCTCCTTTTCTCCCAGGAGCTAATTGCCTCCCTCTTCTATTGATTTAAAATTATGATTTGAAGTTATTTTATTTGCGACTGCTATGTTTGCCTGTACGCCCTTCAAAGTTTCTGTTTAGCTAGTTAAGAAAAAAAATGCAGAAGTTAACAATATGAAACTAATTGAAGAAGCCAGCAACTATCAATTGAAAATAAAACTTTAAACCTGCTCATTTTAAGTTTATTTGGCTATAGGAAACGATATTGTAAACTATAAAGGTAATAATATGAAATATTCATGACAAAAAAGATCAGAAAAAATTCACAGAAATGTTAGAACTAAGAGTATAAGAAAGGGAAGTTTCATCATGTTTCGTAATAAAAATGGCAAACTATAAGATAAAAATATTTTACCCTCTCTTATACATGACACTATGTCTTTATTACCAGGCTTTAGGGCTAACATATTGAAAAGTAGCAAAAAAATAGAGTAGCGGAAGTAGTAGGAAGAAATTTTTTCAACGGCAATGATAATAAATATTGTTGATGACGAAGTATTAATTTTTAGAGAAAAATACCAAGTTTTTCGTCAATAAATTGACAAAAGCCGTCGAGCAAAATAGTTCCGTTATATCTTTTTTCATGTTTAGCAAAACTTTGATTTTTTAATATTAGCCTTGTTTGACCTATTTTTCTTCTTTCCTACTCTCTTTAAAATTCCAGAATCAGCATTTCTACAATTTCAGTTCCTGACAACCCAAGTGATCAATGTTCCAACATCACTATATTTGTTCTTTGACTTTTTCTATGTTGATACCTTGTTGGAATTGTCACATCTTGCATCTGAGAACCCCTAAGTATCTTTGAAGATATCAAGCTAGCAGCGCATACACCTTAAGAAGTCCATTTCCTAAGGTGATTTAAAGCTATTTATTTTCAATGTCCAGGAAATTTCTTTCTTGACTCTGTCTTCAGAGACTCTGTTTACAAACAGTGAGTATATTTGCTCATCTTAATCAATGCATTTTTGATACATAAAGAGTATTTAGTGGAATGTTCCAAAACGCCAACTTGGACCGGCTACAATTATACTTTCCATACTACTAGGTGTTCCCCGTAGTCTAAAGGGGGGGGGTTTCCTTTATTATTCTTTTCGTATATTTTAATGAGGGGGTTTTCTTTATTATTCTTTTCTTCTATTTTTTGGTTTTTTTATATTTCTTTTCTTATATTCTAATGGGGGGGGGGGTTCTTTATATCTTTCTTGTATTTTATACCATAGTTTGAGGGGGGGGCTTCGTGTAGCGGGGGATTAAAATAGCGAGTCGAACGGGGAGCGTCTATTAATGGCCATACTGAGTCTAAATCAGATTACATGGTTTCTGGGTCCCTTGAGAGCGGTTTGAGCCACAAGGACTAATTATCTTGAGAAATACTAACATGAAGAGACAAAATTAAGAAAGTAATGTATTTATTTTTACTCACATTAGCGGTACAAAGTTGGTTCAGGAATATCAAAATTATTTGTGTAACACTTCACAGTAATAGGCACTAGGACAATGTTATACACTGAGGCATATACAATGTAAAATGGGTTTAACAATGTTCTGATAACAATGTCAAGAATTACCAATAGTTAGATTGCTTACATTTGATTTTTCTCAAACTCTATTCGAAGTCTCACTCTAAACTCGTTCTAAAAAACTCCTTCCAGACTCATTCTCCACTGGCGCAAAATTGCTAAGTTCCACTAACTATAGTCTCTAATTTCACCAGAGGTCACATTCAGGTGTTGCTAAGACACGTATTACATTGGTCCTATTGTTTCGTAGTATCTCCTATATTACTTTTGGGCAGGGATACGCCAAGTGGCTACTTCAATTTTGATGCGACTTATAGCTCTAAGACTTCACTTTGGAATTTTCTTGACAAAACACAGTTATACTTTTGTAACATTATTGCTAGCAACATGTAACTTAGTTTCCAGATGGCTTATAATTTATCACTGTGAAACTTTTTAAGGGACAATAGAACTTAGTTGCATTGGAATACATAATCCTAAACTTAGTTTTCAGAACAATGCAACTAGATTACACGAAAATACTTTGTATCTGTAGTGACTATTTTTTTGTATGATAAATTCTACCTTCTCCTGACAGTTTGGGAATTTAAGCTCTTAAAATTTAAACTACATTGTTGGTTGCCTGTCATGTAACCTTTGGTCCCACTGATATTTATTGCATATTTTTGCGCCGCAGAGGCGGATTTATCTATTGCTGTTATATTTTCTGTGGGAAAGATTTTTACAAAGTTTACCCGATTAAGATACATTTGTTTTGCTACTTTTTAAATTGGACGCTTAAGCCTTACTCGATCTGTAGGTTACTTGAATTTTTAGGTTCATATTTTGGGATGTATTTGAGTAACTTTAATCGGAAAATTTTGAGGTTTTGAATTTTGATCCCGTTACATATCATCCTTCCCATTGTTAAATATGTCCTCATCGTTGTGCTTACTACTTCTCTTTCTATTTTTTGAATTTTGATCCCGCTTTATCGTTGTTAAAAAAATTTTAATTTTAAAATTGGCGCTTAATATTTGAATTAACTTAGATTTAGTAAGATGTATTTTTTTTTATTTTCCCGATTGTTTTATGTGACTACATATATGAAGACATTACTTAAAGGTCCATCACCTATTCACTCTATTTGGCGAAAGGGCCAAAGAGTTTCTGTTGACTAACGCATTTGGTTATATGATTAAGTATGTAATTATCACTTTCCTCCACCTAATACTAAAAATACCTTCACCTGATATGATAATAATTCTACATGGTTTAATTTTTTAGTTTCTGCCTTTGCAATTATTCTACTACCTGACATGGTACTGATTACTGAAAATACACGTTCACTACTTCTAATACTAGATTATACTTCCACCTGACGCTATACTGATACGATAAGTAACTGACTTCTAAGAGCATCTTATTATATCTAAATTTTAACACATTGATACGTATGAATTAAAATAATTTGCAAGAAAAAAAGTTTGACACATTGATGGCTTTTAACTTAATATCTGATCTCAACACTGGGGTAATTTAGTTTGCACTTGTTTTTATCTGTATTATGAAAAGTTTCTCAATATTCACTAAAGTTACAAGATAGATCCATATGACTTCACACTTACTTCATCATTCTACGTGTCTATAATACTCACATACGTTGTCACTTTATCTTTCGCTTCCGTTCAATTAATTACTGGGCCGGCTAATTGTTTATGGTTTGTCTTCGTGGTGTTTCACTTTTTAGCACTTGTTGCTTGGGATAAGCATTTATAATGTTCATAAGTATGACTCCTTGCACAAAATTGTCCGTGCGTGGTTTCTCGCATCATATACAAGGGGATAATGTTATAGAGTCGTTGAAAAGTTTAATAGGTACAAATCCGTTGGGGAAATTACAGGGGATTAGTATCCTGATCGCTTGGCTGTGTATCTCTTCTTGGGCACATTTATCCTCGGGAAAATTTAATACTCGTACAGTTTATGTTTCCCGTAAATTGTTCACGTTCAGTCCTTCTTTTATTTGAACAAAGGGCTGTGTTACGACATGTAAAGGTAACTGAGGTTGGATCAAAACTTGATCTTAGGTTCTATGTTCGACGTATTGTCTTTGATTCCTGTTTTAATGATACACAATCATTGAGGGCTTAATCATGGGGATTATGATTATAATAACTTGGTTGGGTCTCTTTTCTGACACTTTATTTTTGGAAAATTTAGCAGGCACAGTTTATATTTCCCACAAAATTGCTCATGTTTGGTTCTTCTTCTCATGGAGGATGGTTTGTTTTTTGCGACATCTAGTAATGATTGGATAGGGTTAAAACTTAAACTTGGGATCTTGTTTCAACACATCGTCTCGGATTTGGGGCTCAAGATACATAATCTTTGAGGGATTTTAACTCCAGGGTTATTCTTGGTCCTTAGGATTTAATGTTTGGGACCTTGCCGTCTAAGGATAGTTATTTGACGGATTTTTATGCAGTTTTACGACATGCTTGGGTCGGGGTGGTTCTCTAGATAATCATTGGTTCAGATATATATATATATATATATATATATATATATATATATATATATATATATATATATATATATATATATATATATATATATATATATATATATGATATATATATATATATATATATATATATATATATATATATAGAGATATATATATATATATATATATATATATATATATATATATATATATATATATATATATATATATATATATATATATATATATATATATATATATAAGTTAATTCAAATATTAAGCGCCAATTTTAAAATTAATTTTTTTTTTAACAATGATGAAACGAGATCAAAATTCAAAAACTAGAAAGAGAAGTAGTAAACACAACGATGTGGACTTCGTTAACAATGGGTAGGATGATATGTAACAGAATCAAACTGTAAAACCTCAAAATTTTCCAACTAAGATTACTCAAATCACCCAAAATATGAACCTAAAAATTCAAGTAACCCACAGATCGAGTAAGGCTTAAGCGTCCAATTTAAAAAGTAGCAAAACAAATGTATCTTAATCGGGTAAACTTTGTAAAAATCTTTCCCACAGAAAATATAATAGCAATAAATAAATCTGCCTCTGTGTCGCCAAAATTTGCAATAAATATCAGTGTGACCAAATGTTACATGACAGGTGACCAACAATGTAGTTTAAATTTTAAGAGCTTGAATTCCCAAACTATCAAGAGAAGGTAGAATTTATCATACAAAAAAATAGTCACTAGAGATACAAAGTATTTTTGTGCAATCTAGTTGCATTTTTCTGAAAACTCAGTTTAGGATTATGTATTCCAATGAAACTAAGTTGTATTGTCCCTTAACAAGTTTCACAGTGATAGATTATAAGCCATCTGGGAACTGAGTGACATGTCTTTAGCAATAAAATTACAAAAGTAAAACTTTGTTTTGTCAATAAAAATTCCAAAGTGACGTCTTAGAGCTATAAATCGTATCAAAATTGAAGTAGACAATTGGTGTATCCCTGTCCAATAGTAATATAGGAAATACTACGAACCAATAGGACCAATGTAACACATGTTTTAGCAACGCCTGAATGTAACCTCTGGTGAAATTAGAGACTATAGTTAGTGGAACTTAGCAATTTTGCGCCAGTGGAGAATCAGTCTGGAAGGAGTTTTTTAGAACGAGTTTACAGTCAGTTTTCGAGTAGAGTTTGAGAAAAATCAAATATAAGCAATCTAACTATTGGTAATTCTTGACATTGTTATCAGAACATTGTTAAACCCATGTTGCATTGTATATGTATAACATTGTCCTAGTGCCTATGACTGTGAAGTGTTATACAGATAATTTTGATATTCCTGAGCCAACTTTGTGCCGCTAATGTGAGTAAAAATAAATACATTACTTTCTTAATTTTGTCTCTTCATGTTAGTATTTCTTAAGATAATCAGTCCTTGTGGCTCAAACCGCTCTCAGGGGAACCTGAATCCTTTTATGCTGATTTAAACTCAATAAGGCTATTAACATTCACTCCCCGTTTGACTCACTATTTTAATCCCCCGCTACACGAAGCCCCCCCTCAAACTATGGTATAAAATACAAGAAAGATATAAAGAACCCCCCCCCCCATTAGAATATAAGAAAAGAAATATAAAAAAAAAACCCAAAAATAGAAGAAAAGAATAATAAAGAAAACCTCCTCATTAAAATATACGAAAAGAATAATAAAGAAAACCCCCCCATTAGACTACGGGGAGCACCTAGTAGTATGGAAAGTATAATTGTAGCCGGTCCAAGTTGGCGTTTTGGAACATTCCACTAAATACTCTTTATGTATCAAAACTGCATTGATTAAGATGAGCAAATATACTCACTGTTTGTAAACAGAGTCTCTGAAGACAGAGTCAAGAAAGAAATTTCCTGGACATTGAAAATAAATAGCTTTAAATCACCTTAGGAAATGGACTTCTTAAGGTGTATGCACTGCTAGCTTGATATCTTCAAAGATACTTAGGGGTTCTCAGATGCAAGATGTGACAATTCCAACAAGGTATCAACATAGAAAAAGTCAAAGAACAAATATAGTGATGTTGGAACATTGATCACTTGGGTTGTCAGGCAATGAAATTGTAGAAATGCTGATTCTGGAATTTTAAAGAGAGTAGGAAAGAAGAAAAATAGGTCAAACAAGGCTAATATTAAAAAATCAAAGTTTTGCTAACCATGAAAAAAGATATAACGGAACTATTTTGCTCGACGGCTTTCGTCAATTTATTGACGAAAAACTTGGTATTTTTCTCTAAAAATGAATACTTCGTCATCAACAATATTTATTATCATTGCCGTTGAAAAAATTTCTTCCTACTACTTCCGCTACTCTATTTTCTTGCTACTTGTCAATATCTAGCCCTAAAGCCTGGTAATAAAGACATAGTGTCATCTATAAGAGAGGGTAAAATATTTTTATCTTATAGTTTGCCATTTTTATTACAAAACATGATGAAACTTCCCTTTCTTATACTCTTAGTTCTATCATTTCTGTGAATTTTTTCTGATCTATTTTGTCATGAATATTTCATATTATTACCTTTATAGTTTACAATATCGTTTCCTATAGCCAAATAAACTTAAAATGAGCAGGTTTAAAGTTTTATTTTCAATTGATAGTTGCTGGCTTCTTCAATTAGTTTCATATTGTTAACTTCTGCATTTTTTTTCTTAACTAGCTAAACAGAAACTTTGAAGGGCGTACAGGCAAACATAGCAGTCGCAAATAAAATAAGTTCAAATCATCATTTTAAATCAATAGAAGAGGGAGGCAATTAGCTCCTGTGAGAAAAGAGTGCAACTACACCGTTTCAAACAACAGTTTTAACTCACTTCAATTTCGGTTGTGTGAAGAACGAAAATATAAAGCTGAAATAAAGATAATGCCCTATCATGTACAGGCACTGTCCATGTTACTTCGAATTTCCTTATACCCTTCCTTATGCGAGTTATAAAATCTTCTTGTATTTCTACCTATGCAGCCCATCAATAGGATTAGCAGTTTAAATTACCTTACTTCCCGCCCCTGAATATTTGAAATAATTGGAAAATAGTTTCTTAATATTGTGTCAAGATTTTAAGACTAGATAATACTTCCCTAGCCTTTTTTTCCAGCTCAAACAAATAATTCTTGATAATATCTCTGTTTGTAGTACGATAGTTCTTCAGATAATTTATGGAAACATATATTATTCGATGCATATATGCATTTTGATTTACTACATAAAATATCATATCCTTAGCAATTTCTCTTACTGTTTGACCAGTTAATAAATTAATAAGTTTCAGTCGCATTAACTGTCTACCTATTTAGAATATATTACAAACGAAATACTTTTGAACTTACAGCTGAAACGAGCCAAGGTGGCAAGTAGGAGAAGAAATGGCAGGAGGTCTGGGTTGATGAGTTTTTTTTACAACGATTGTTAAGAAGAGGAGTAGGAGGTCTTAAAAGCTTTTAGATTTCTTAAGGCTTGTAGTTCAATTGATCCAAAAAAAGTTGCAGGTTTTCAGGGATAAGCCAAGGTAGTGTTAAAGACTATTTGAAGAAGATGCACCAAAAACTACAGAAAAATCTAGGTACAGAGAAAATAGGCAATATATAGCTCTTTTGACATTTGGGGATGTGTTTGATGAAGTTTCAAAGAGTATATTGAAATGGATGTCTGTGAAACTAAGACTGCCAATTATTTTAGTAGAAATTATAATTAAATGAGTGAGGGGGTTAAAGTAGTAGTGAAGGAAGGTATTTCTTATTCTAGACCAGTTTTGGGTAAGATAGGTCTTAAACTATGATGCACTTTATCACCGCGTTTGTTTTCTCAATTTTTTAATGATATTGAGGAGCATCTATATAATTGAAATATTCCTGTGTTAAAATTAACATCGCTGGAGCTGTTTTATTTATTTTGTTCCAGATAGCATAATATTAATTGTGACTAGGCTTTGAATTTGCAAAAGGTGTTAGAGATTTTGGATAAGTATGTAGGAAGTAGAAAATTGGTGTTAAATATTGATAAAGCAGTTATTTTAATTTTTGGAAATGAAAACCAAAATATTATTGTGAAGGGAAAGAGATGGAAGAAGTTAAGGATTTATTTATTTGGGATGTAAGTTCAAGGAGATGGAGTGATTAGGTGCAAATTTTGAGTTGGAAAAGTCAGAAGGGCGTTATTGGAGTGCCTACTTAGGCACGTAAGATCATCAGATCTTAAGCTACACAAGAGAAATTTTGCATACTGCAGTGGGACCAGTTGTGAGTTGTTATGGGTAAGTTTGGGGTTTTGAAAAGGTGAAAAAAAAATACATTTGGGATATTTCAGGAGACTTTTATGGCTATACGGGAAATTGATTTGTTCGGTGTTAAAAGGTGGTCCAGGATTGTTTTCGCTAAGGGTAAAAATACTGATTAGAATGATGGGATCAAACAGTTCGTGGTAACGAACTGTAGGTAAGGAACCGAAACTCTAAAACCGGAATTTTCATACCAATAGATACATCAAAAGAATTGTATTTTTATGCTAATTTCAAATATATACGTTTGATCAAGGTTAGTCATACCAATCAAAAGTTATGCTCCTGAGAATATTTGCCTTATTTTCAAAAAAAGGTGGAAACACCCCCTATATAACATAGAATGCTAATGAAAATCACACCATCAGAAACACCATCAAATATTTGTCTTTGTCAGCTTTCAACGACATGATGACTTTATCATGTGCACACACTTTCTTGAAATATTTCATCTTCACTTTAAAAAAAATATAATGCAAGTGTTTATCCTCCCACTGTACAAAAAATACTGATTGAAAATATACAATAAACTAGGTAGTGTTGATAAACAGCCATAGAATACCATTGATACAGTCACATAAATAAATAAAAAAATAAAAGTTGAATAGTTTCCGTCCAAAAAATAAAATTCAGTAAAGAAAAGCGTTACTAAAAGCATTATTTTTCTAATAGGAAAAATCACGACTAGCATATGTATATCATCTTCATTTAGTATTTCGAAAAAAATTAAATGTGTCATTTTTTTATTTCAAATATATTTCATGTCATTTTAAGACATAAAAAAAAGTTGAAAAAACTTCTATGTAAAAAAAAATAAACAAAAAAGGTTAAAAAAAGTAAAAAAAATGGGGGCAAAAAGTTCGGCGGAGGGGCATTGGGGCCCTTGGAGGCTGGGGCATGGATGACTAATGGCTGCCGTGTCATCCCCTAAAATGTATACGACTTCTTTTTAAGAAGAATTTGTAGTAGCTCCAATAGTAGAGCCTACCCCCTCTGGGCGTTGTCAAATCCATAGTCCCCTCACTACTGGATTTTTATGTATTTTTCTGGATCTCTAAGGTTTGTTCTGGGTTTCTATATTGAAATTCTACTCTCAGCGCCTTTTAATATAACACATTTAAAATTCCCGCGTTAAATTCACTTAATGTAGATTTCATATAAATTGGATACCTGTCATTAAGTACGCTTTCAATTTAACTCCGTACCACTGACAAATATGATAATAAGGTTAACTGTCAAAAACAGGATGCCAGTAAGCAAAAATTTATTGACTGGTCCAAAATACTTGTTGCTCAAAAACTAGTTTTTCTACTTTAAAAACTGCCTATGTATTTAAAACAGGCTGTCTGTATAGCTTTAGTGCCCAAATAAGGATGCATAATTAGTAATAATGGCTTAGTTTAGTCCCTCAGGGATCTTACCTCTGTATTCTATAGCCATTCAAATGGACCTATATATACTATACTACTAATCCGGTTCTTTCTCTCTATACAACGGAGAATTTCAGGTTACGATACAAATTCTAAAGCTAGTATATAGCCCTAATACTATCAAGATGGTTTTACTGCGGACTTATGTAAAAACTAACCATAAAATTTCCTATTCTGAAACCAAAACGAGATCCAATCATCAGACTGAACTCCTTTTGCAAAAGTGATACCAAATTAATAAGAAAACAATAAAGCAACACTCCTAAAATACTTTTTTTTAAGCGTTAATCAGTTTGCTTTTACTGTATCAAAACTAGTATATTTTTTTGTGTTTTTAGTAAAACGCTGGTTTTTGTATAATCAAAATTCATCAGTTGGTTTCAATGCACTAGTTTTATCGATACATGTTAGATAGACTGTGAAGCAATAATTTTCGTTTGTTTTAAGTTTCAAATTTGCTCTTTACTTCCCTCAGAAAAACTTTTTTTGAATTAATTGCAAAAACAGGGATGTTATGACCTCTACCACCAACTATTAAAGGTGTAGACCAAAAACAATCCCGAGAAAATTAGGTATTTATTACTAATCCCTCTTCCTCAGGACTTAAGTTTTAAAGTATTCAAGTAAAGTAATAAAGCTTTTCAGTACTTTTAAAAAAGCTTCTTATTCTAATTAAACTTGAGGGTAGAAACCAACCTAGCTTACGCCGGTTTGAACTTAGATCACGTAGGGGTTTAATAGTCAAACAGACTGCCCTACTGAGCTCCTGCACCAACTAGAATCCCTGAACCAACATCGAGGTCGCAAACTCTTTTTTCGATTCGGACACTCAAAAAGAATTACGCTGTTGTCCCTAAGGTGACTTGTTCTCTGTTCAACTAAGGATCATTGGTTATCTATTGATGTGCGTGACTCGCGAGTGTTTCTTCTTCTCTTGCCGTCGCCCCAGCGAAACATCACTGCTTTTCATCTGATTACCACGCTGTTTTTATCTTTATGTTTCAGTCGTCGGTGTTAAAGCACTAGGTCAAAATGCCAAACTTTAGCATAAAGAGCTATTGAGGAAGGGCCGACCCCCTTCATAGACGGATTTATTTTTGTTCGTCTTCGGTTTAAAGTTGCTCCTTACTTTCAATGGAAAAAATGTGATTTTTTTAAATTTCCGAGCCATTCTCAAATAACACCTTGAAATCCGGCTCCCCTCCTTGGAAAATTCCCCCCCCCCCCCTGAAAATCCCTCAATAGAAAGTTCTTCCCAATTAAATGCCACCCATTCCAGGAAAATTCTCCCCTGATATTTTCATCTTCGCTTAAAATTCCTTCCCAAAAAATTTCTTGCGAACGATTGTGCCTGATAAATTCTCCTTAGCATACTTTCATTTGAAAAATACTTTAATTTTAAATTGGTTTTACAAATCATGCTGGGAATCCTCCCCTCCGTGGAAAGCTTTGATCTGTGAACACCCTTTTATTGTGTTAAAAAAAAGGGTTTTACGACAACCTTCTGAAGCATCATTAACAGCTTGCTGTTCATAAAACTGTCCCAAACAGAAAATTCGGTTTTATTTTGCTGTTTACCGCTTGAAGAGCTTTTACTGTCACCGAGCTACAGCATAGCAATTATTATCAGCCCTATAGATATTGCAAAACTTTAGTGGTGACCAGATTGTTTGTCTATGTGATAGGGATTTCTCCCTGTGTGCTTCCAGAAAGTGCGCTAAGGGCGGTACTCAAATTCATGCACAGTTTGTGTACTTCAAGAATTTATCATTCACCAGACCCTCGATCACGTCTATGCCTAGCGATCATTTGACAATACTACAAGGGGGAAACGTCAGATTATAATTACTATGCTTTGTGCATGTATGACTCTATCATTAACATCAAATCTTTCATTCAAAGAAAAGAAAATATTTTCCATTTAAAAATACTTTTATAGGTCTATGCTTCCACAATCTTCAATGGGCCGGGTTTCGTAGGGAAATGCTGTGATTTAGCAGAATGATCAAATGGCACATGAAATTCTAAACGAAACAACAATGCTCAGTTGTCAACAATGCACAGATCAAAACATTGAACATCAGTCCAAAGGCCTTAGACTTATATAAGCTAGTTTTCAGCTGTTAAGTTTTTATACTTTTTTTTTGTATTTCATAATGAATTTCCTTCACACCCATCCGTGGGGTGGAAGTGTCGTGCTATTTGAAAATTTTTAGGATTATTCCAATAAAAGTTTCATTCTCTAGAAGCTTAAGCAAATCTAGAGGAAGTTGACCTATATTTGATGTTTTGCATTTGAAATACTTTGTATGGACTGATTTATTTGTCCAGTGCAAGGAGTAATATTTGTGTTAATACGGCCTGAAAGAGTTATAATAATTAATTCCCTTATAATAATTTGGTGTGGTAATCTTAGTTTTTAAGCAGGTTTAGTGATGCTCTATTCAAGGGATGGAGCATAGAGGAATTGCAGTATAAAGTTTTTTATTTTAAATTATAGTTTCCTCTCCCTTAGAAAGTTTAGAAAAACAAATTTTCGAGCGTCAGTCGAATGCTTATGTAGAGGATTTACCTCCTATTAACTATTGAGCACCACAATCAAATCACATTTAGAACTATTGCGAAATAAATAGATTATTGTTCTTTTAAATATTGAAAACACAATTATTGATGTATGTTATTCCATTAATAATGAAAATTGCAAATGTTGTCTTATGAGTGTCCTGAAATCTAGTTGAGAAGCTCCTATATATTTCCTTATCTTCGCGTCAACATATAAAACAGAGCATGAAACGTTCTGTAGCAGCCAAAAGTTAAGGAAAAGTGATCAAGGTTGTGCTGCCTCAGTTTTATTTGTAACAGTGCTAGTTAGTGAAGATGCTAGTCAACGATTTAATTAGCCTGAATTTAGGTCTCACAGGAGTTTAAGTGTGCGTATAAAGCCGGGTTCAACGTCTCCCAATGAGAAAAGAAAAATGCCTTATTGTGGGCAAATATTCAGACCGTTTCAGACTTGAAAAACTCTGGCTGGCAGTGTTGAGTTTTGAATTTCAAAATGCTACCTATTTCTACCGTTTAAGTGTCTCTTTTAGTATCAACCGAAGGCATATATTTCAATTGCCAAAAACATTGAACAACAGTCCAATGGCTTTAGACTTATGTAAGCTAGTTTTCAGCTGTTGAGTTTTGATACTTTTTTTTTGTATTTCATAATGAATTTCTTTTACTCCCACCCCAGGGGTGGAGGCGTCGTGCTATTTGAAAATTTTTTTTATTTGAAAGATATATTGAATCTTTTGCATTTGAAATAGTTTCTACCGACTG
Organism: Artemia sp. Qi Xiang Cuo; assembly: GCF_049724085.1. Taxonomy (NCBI): domain Eukaryota; kingdom Metazoa; phylum Arthropoda; class Branchiopoda; order Anostraca; family Artemiidae; genus Artemia; species Artemia sp. Qi Xiang Cuo. The sequence continues at coordinate 37,654,776 of NC_142810.1, read as the reverse complement.
ATTTATTTGTCCAGTACAAGGAGTAATATTTGTGTTATTACTGCCTGAAAGAGCTATAATAATTAGTTCCCTTAGGAAAACTTGGTGCGGTAAACTTAGTTTCTAAGAAGGTTTAGTGATGCTCTATCCAAGGGATGGAGCATATATGAATTGCAATATAAGGTTTTTAATTTTAAATTATAGTTTTTCTCACCCTTAGAAAGTTTCGACAAACAAATTTTCGAAAGTCAGTCGAATGCTTATGTAGATGATTTACCTCCTATTAACTATTGAGGATCACAATCACATCACTTGCAGAATTCTCCCGTATCCCTTATCTGGACTAAAATCTAGTTGAGAAGCTATATATATCAGCTTCCCTGTATATTTCCTTATCTTCTCGTCAAAATCTAAAGCAGGCCATGAAATGTTCTGTAGCAGCAAAAAGTTGGGGAAAAGCCAGCAAGGCTGTGTCTACCTCAGTTTCTTTGGTGACAGTGCTAGTCAGTGAAGATGCTAGTCAACGATTTGATTAGCCTGAATCTAGGTCTCACAGGAGTTTAAATGTGCGCATAAGGCCAAGTTCAACGTCGCCAAATGAGAAAAGAAAAATGCCATATTGTGGGCGAATATTCAGACCGTTTCAGGCTTGAAAAACTGCGGCTGGCAGTGTTGAGTTTTGAATTTCAAAATACTAACTGATTTTACTGTTTAAGGGTCTTTTTTGAGAAACTTCCAACACAGGCTTTAAAGCATTCAATCAGACATATCAGTTGGAATTAACATACCGGCACCGCTTGGTTGAGAAAATCAACTTAAAATTATCGAAAATTTAATTGTGTTTTTGTTGGAGTGAGTTAGTAGGTTGCAAATAGCGGTTTGTATTATACGGCTTTTTGCACGTCAGATTGAATGGACCACCAAGGATCTTGTACGAGATTCCAATTTGATGAAGTTTTATTTTCTTTGGGTTTAAATACGAGCTGGATAAGCTAGTGAAACAGGCATGTAGGTTCGAAGTCACCACAAATCTGATAGAATAACTTGAACTCGTTAAACCTGTCTTTGCTTTCATAAATTTTGGTGTTCACCATGGTGGAGCACCATTCAGTGTTTTGAAAAACTCTTACCGATATTACATGACATCGCCAAGCTTAGTGTGAGCTAACAAACGATGCTAAATTCAGAAAACTCTTTTCTGTCAGAACTAATCGTAACCTTTAGACAACGGCCTTAGCGAATTGGATTTAACTATAGTGTAAGCCAACATAAAAAAATTTGCTTTTGAAATCTGAGTAATTCGTGTGCAAGCTAGAAAAATACGGGCAAGTCTTTTAGAATGAAAGGGATTAACAAAATTTAGAAACATTTTCTATGGACGATGGATGGCCCAGATTCGTCATATTCCTGCTTGGAGATCCACATCTGTTGGAATGTAGATAGAGATGCAAGAATAGAACCTCCAATCCAAACGGAGTATTTGCGTTCAGGTGGGGCAATGATTTTAATTTTCATTGAAGATGGTGCAAGCATTGTTATTTCCTTTTGCATACGATCTGCAATGCCAGGGAACATGGTAGTACCACCTAAAACAACAAATAATAAATTCAATAAATCATATATAATGCTAAAAAAAACTTTCAAAATTTAAAAACTTAAAATTAAAATGAAATGAAATAATTGAAAAAAGGTTGAAACATTTTAAAAAACGGGTAAAACTTTTCCCAGGGTTTTCTTTTGCACCTGGGAGTCTCAGATTAGTAATCTATTTTATTTATATAAGTATTGAAGCTAGAAGGCACTGGTGAGCAATCTTTATTTTAAACTTATATGTGTCAGTACTGAATCCAGAAGAAGGCTAGAACATGAATAGCTTGGATGCCAAATATGTCGAAAGTAAAAAAAAGGAGAAATATGGAGTAAAGATGAGTTTCTGGTTTTTATTGCGATTGGTTAATCTTTCAATTTTTGCTTTGCTGTGTGTTTTAAGCACTGAGAATAGTATAATACAAGAAAAATTTTAATTGGAAGCTAGTTGAATTGGCTTCGAAGCAAAATATCTAGTCACTGAGGAAAGGACGTGAGCAACTTGTTTTCGGGGAGGGGGGCGTATTGGGAGGAAGGACATCATTTCAAGAGAAATGATTAAGTATTTAACAAAAATGAATTAAGGTGAATTTTACACAAAGAAGTGGGGAAACGTAAATATCTCTTGGTTCTAGGGGGCGGGAACACAAATTCGAAAACCACCCTTTGCGCACTTGCCATGGGACGTTAATGTTAATTTTTGGGAAATTTTTAAGAACCATGGTGTCAGAATAGCTTATAGAAATTCGATGTCCCTGAATGATGTTGCCTCTATGACTTTTTTTTTCTTTTTTCTTCCTACACCTTTGTATAGAAGAGCTGGTCGTAGATACTTAGAGAAAGGTTTGTTGGACTAAAAATTTTAAGTTGTAGCACTTTTTAAGAGTTGAAAGTGATAGCTATAAAATAAGATGCATTTTAAAGCAAAAACTGTATTTTTTGGCATTTACGTCCTGTAAAGAAGGTCAAAATGAAAGAAAATAGAAAATTTAACATTGGCCATTGATTTTTTATGGTCTAAAACCTTAACCAGAGGCTTTGAGCCCTCAGTCTTGAAAAACACCTATATGGTATTCATATCAAATTCTACAGTAGGATCTGAATCCCGCAGCTAGTTCAATGTTGGTTCGCAAATTTTAAGCTGATAATGACATGAATTTTGGGGCAAAATCAATAGTAATACTGATGCTCGTTCCACATCATAGTCACATCTATCGATAAAGAGAGCCAAATATCATGAATGATAAGGCAATTTTCTTAATTTTAGCGTCACACTTTAAAACGCAAAAAATTAAAACGGCAATAAATTAGTTTAAAGAGTTTGCACCAATAGTAATTTGTGTCCAACTGTTCTCTACTAATACTAAGTCTTCTTACTTTTGTCAGATTCCTCTCTCAGTTAGAAAAAACGCTGTTCTAAATTTCCATCTTTTGTAGTTTTAAAAATTATGCCTTAAACCTTGACTCTTATTGGTCAGTAAAGAAATTAATGTTTGAAAGTTGAACAATGTTCAACTCAAGAAATTACGAACAGCGAACGTAATTGGCGCTGTTGTCGTGCGTAATTTTGATTTTGTCGACAAGTAGCCTATGACTATAAAGTGGCACAGGCATGAGACAAATTACAATTTTTAGGCACCAACGACCTTCTTTTTTGCATAAAAACTATATTCGACTGTTTCCTTTGAAATATCCTTGTAGATGCTGCATATGAATTTAGATTTGGGGATATCGGGCTTTTTCTTTCTAACTAGTCGGTTAATATTCTTTTAGAAAGCAATTTATAATGCGACTTATTTTTAAGTTTAAAAATACATTTAGTTAACCTTAATTGGGTCTCAATTCCCCCAGCTACGCATTCCACTCCTGGTCGAAGGCAGAAAATCAGGAAATCAGTACCTGCGCTACGCAGAATATTGGTCCACATGCGAAAAAATTTTGAGATTCAGTGCATATTGGGGCGAATAAAAGTGAAAAGGAATATTACCTGAAAGTACTGTGTTGGCATACAAGTCCTTCCTGATATCTACGTCACATTTCATGATACTATTGTAAGCAGTTTCATGGATACCGCAAGTTTCCATTCCCAAGAAAGATGGTTGGAATAGTGCTTCTGGGCAACGGAATCGTTCATTACCAATGGTAATAATCTACAAAATAAGTAAAAATATATTTATATATAATGAGAAAATATATTTCAGTCAAAACTTTCAGGTGATTGTATACATTTTTTGCCTATACATTTTTTCCCTCCCATTCAGGGACGACGTACTTTTCATTTGGTCCCGGATGGATGGATAACAAGTACAGTCTTTTGGAATCTGTCTTACTTCTTCCATAAAACGTGACTTAGCCATCTTAAACTTTTCTAGAAACCGGTCAAGGATTATAGCTCTAGAAAACGAGATCAAGCCGCATTATTTAGACAGTTTATTGTGTGATATACAGTAAGTCAATAAAGTACCTAACATTAATCTCAGACAGCTCAAACAAGTGTTACTAAACCGTTAAAAATGCCATTTTTAACAGCTATATTTGATTACAGTCAATAGGGTCCAGCTTATTCCCGTGGAAAATTCCCGCCTCCCCCCGTTTAAAATTGAGCAGCCAAAGAGAAAGAATTATTGAACAGAGCGAGAGGATTGAGCATTTAATATTCATATCAAAATACATTCCCAATATATAATTACTTTTGAACTTATGCAAACTATTGTCTGCCTTGAGTGAAGATTTAAGCTGCACCAATATGAAAATAAAGTAAAAAAACTCAATTAATGCATATAAGCTGGTGAACAAAGCGTATTTACACGTTTTGTTTTAATCAAACACGTACAACGAAGACCACTGAGCCTGTTCCCCAAGAATACTACAATTTTCAAAATAATATTAACGTGCTGTAATGTTCACGCAAAATATCTATTTGGTGGCTTGGGGAAAGTGGCTCCTCTCCCAAACGGGAGAGGGAAAAAAATCCAGTGTATTTGTTTGATTTTAATGAACATTTCTTTTCATTTTGGCATACAAAAAATTCTGTACCATCTAAATTAAATTGAGCTATTACTTATACTAAGTGGTAGGATTCACTAATATTGCCCCTCGGGCAATTTCATCTGCCTTACCTGTCCATCGGGAAGCTCATAACTCTTTTCGAGAGAAGTTGAGCTTGCTGCTGTGGCCATCTCTTGTTCAAAATCAAGAGCTACATAGCATAGCTTCTCCTTGATGTCACGAACAATTTCTCTTTCTGCTGTAGTAGTGAAAGTGTAGCCTCTTTCAGTAAGAATCTTCATCAGGTAGTCCGTAAGGTCACGACCAGCAAGATCAAGACGAAGAATAGCGTGGGGGAGGGCATAACCTTCATAGATGGGTACGGTATGAGATACACCATCTCCAGAATCAAGAACTATGCCAGTTGTACGACCTGAAGCATAAAGAGAGAGAACAGCTTGAATGGCTACGTACATTGCTGGGGTGTTGAAGGTTTCGAACATGATCTGCAATAAAGAGATAAATTTAGTAAAACTCATGACATAAAAGATAAATAAAATAAGTAAGTGAATTTCTGGTATTGAGAGATGCACATGTGTACACTTTTAAGACTTGTTTGAATAAAATTTCCGGCATAAAGTTTCTGGTATTTCAATTTCAAATTTTGTATGTGCCAGTAGGCCTATCAAGATGGATTAGTGCCAAAATAAACAAGAACATAATAAACAAGAATGTCTTCTAAAAATACTGGCTTAATTTTATATTAAGAATGTCCCTACTAATCTCTGTCAAATTCCGTTCCTCTCATCACCATCAATAGTAAGTCAAGCATTGGTGTTTATGATTGACCATACAAAATGGCAATCAGATTCTAACAGTTTTTAACAGCTCTTTAACATTGAGGCCCAGCCTTATCCGAATCCCCCCCCCCAAAAAATTGAATTTTCGGAAATCTCCCAAAATTAAAATTTGTAGATACACGATCTTATCTATCTATCTAGATACACGATCGCTAATACACGATCGTTAATACAAAATACAAATCAATAATTTCTGTTTACATTAATTTTTTAGGGGGGAGGAGCTGGGGAAGGGGGGAATATTTTTGTAGAGTGGGGGAATATAGGAAGGATCAACAAATTAGCGGATGGTGGAAGCACTGGTTTACTCTATTTTTATTCTAGAAAAGGAAAAATGACAGGAAAAAATAAATATAGATTTTCGATACTTGAAAACTTATTTACTTGGAATTGAAGCAGCAATAAACTTTCCAAAATATTATTTCCTTAATTTGCATATAATCCACATAACAGCTGAAAATATATGAAGTAGCTTAAAAAGATGTTACATACCTGTGTCATTTTCTCTCTATTGGCTTTCGGGTTCAAGGGAGCCTCTGTCAGGAGGACGGGGTGTTCTTCTGGAGCAACACGAAGCTCATTGTAAAAGGTATGATGCCAAATCTTCTCCATATCATCCCAGTTAGTGACAACACCGTGCTCAATTGGGTATTTGAGGGTAAGGATACCACGTTTACTCTGAGCCTCATCACCGACATAACTGTCTTTTTGGCCCATGCCAACCATTACACCCTAAAAGTGATAAATTGTAAAATCGGATGCTTTTGTGTTAATTTGGTTACAAGTAGATAGATATGAATTTTCAAAATCTACATGTTTAATAATGTAAAGTAGAAAAAATCCCTATAGCCCTTTCAAAATGAGACATTCGATCTGTTTTTTTTTACTCTGTATTGTGTCTAATTGCCAATTTAATTAAGTGTTCATTAACACCAAGCCCATTTGGTAACTGAGACAAGAAGACCCTGTTTTAAAAAAGTGAAAAGGTATTGATTACTATGATTCCACTTATTGTAAAAAATAAGTTTTGCTAAACTAAATAAAATCAACGAAAAAAAAATTTGAAAATTATTCAAACACGTTAATTATTAGATTTCAAAATTTATCTCATTTTAGACTATGCATGTATGGCACGTTTTGAAGTTTTATAGATAACTGAAAAATCTTAAATCAATATTATTTTAAGACAGCCATAACTCGACATTCGTTTTTTTCACGAATTTGTAGATGTTGACAGCATTAAGTTTTGCATTTCATAATAATTTCTTAGTTCAAAACAGAAAACCTATTATAAAAACAAAATCATCAAGCAGAAGTTTTAATTCCAAAAGTTTTGGTTTAGATTGAAAAAAAAAATCGATTTTGTTGGATATAAGGAGAAAATAAAACACTTTTGTAAATATTATTTTGCATTTCTTAAATTCTTGTAGATGGCATTAGTAAACAAAATCCTACTCCTCGAAGCTCCTGGCTCCTACTCGGTGATAAAATCCATTTAAAAAAAACAGTGTTTTTAATTACAACTGACATTTAAACTGATTTAACTGAAACTCATTTAGTGAAAGTTAGGCTTTATCTTTTTCATCATCAGATGCATTAGTTGTTTCCTACCAAAACAATTTCTTAGACCGTGCCGCCTTTCCATTTAAAAAATAAGAATAAAAATATAGAAACATGCAATAAGAGAGCTAAAATAAAGAAACTCAAATATTTCATTTTTAAGAAAATCGAAACCAAAGGCTTTCAAGGTTTCAGGACCTGAAACTCTAACAGCCGTGCTTTTCTGTTGACTCTCAATTGGAAGTTATACCCATTGTGGTCAATCTCTATATTCTCGTTAATTGTAAACCAAAATATAACCTAAACTTAAAGTATCACTATCCCCTATATGATTGCTTCTCTATAACCTAATGATATGAACTCTACAACAGGATTTAGTAGTAGTTTTTTGTATTTTCCTATAGAACAGCAATTAAATTTGAACCCCTTTTAGAATTTACATTTGTCAAAACCCCCAAATCAGATTCCTTGACAAAAAAAAGCGTGGAAATTTGACATTAAAATACATTTTAAGGATCATTTTAAAGATATTAAGCAACATATTTCATATTTGTTCTTTATTGCACAAAAATATGTCATTTTAAACTGCGTTTAGCTGCACCCTGGAAGTATCTTATCAATTTCTTTTTTATAAAGTTTCATTTTTTTTTACTAAACTCGTTTTGTCGTTAGACTTATTCATTATTAATATGAATGCCGAAAACATAGTTGATTATGTTTGTCTACAATAAGCCGGGGCCGACTCTTTTATCGTTTTTATACGATATTAATTAATAATTATCTCCCCAAAACATAATAGAAGAGATTATTTTATTTTAACTATAGAAGTTTTATGGGGAATAAGAAGTTGGGAAAGTTTTTGGCCGCAGCTATTGCACATAGCTCTAGTCTTTTTCTGACCTTTTCCCATTTCTGTTTGACCTTTTTCTATAGTCCATTTAAACTTTAACCTTGATTAAAGTTATTGTATTTTTGTGTTGATCATGACCTGTAAAGGCATCTAATACTAATAAAAATTATATCAAGTTGGATTTTAGTGCTTCTTGTTTTGACCAAGAATTATGCCACAGATATTGAATATTGTCTAAAAATGAGATACAAAGAACAGAAACTTCATTTCAGAACTTATAGGTTAAAGAAACTGCACCATCAATTCAGATAAAGCATATATTAATTGCAGTACTTGCACCCCAATATCAGGATGATCTACCTAGAACAGAGTTGCTACCCTGACCTGGAAGAATTTACTAAATCGGAGAGGAAAAATTTACTAGATTGCATCTGTTTTTACTAAATGCTCAAAAAAAATTCATACCTGGTGACGTGGACGACCAACAATCGAAGGGAAAACAGCACGGGGTGCATCATCACCGGCAAAACCAGCTTTACACATTCCAGATCCATTGTCAACAACCAATGCAGCTACCTCGTCGTCACACATTTTGTAATTTTGGCCTCAATCTAAGAAGAAAAAGCTTTACATATCGAACTAAGCTTTTGAAATTAACATAAACATAATTACAATTTGCCTTAGGCAACCAGGCTTGACACCAACCCCTTTAAGCCTCTGCCCGTCTAAGTTGTAGAAAGGCATTTTCAACATTTTACGTTTTCTCCTAAAACTTACTGATATTTATAATATACTAATATTATCCTACCTCTCCTACAAAACAAGTTCTTGTATAGGTGCAAGATAACTGGGACGAGCCATTCATCATAGCCCTAAATATTCTAGTTCCTCAGAGACCTTTGGCACTTCAGCTAAAATTTAAACGTTTTGACAATTCTATCAATAATTTCCTTTATTTCTGAGATAATCTGCAGCAATCTAACTTCTTGTTTTTTATCTCTACCTCCCCCCACAGAAAAACAGTGAAACAAATTATTGCATACTTGTCTAATTCCTGATTAGACTGAGGCGAATTATTCAAACTTGCCTCAGTCTCATTGGACCGGATGAGACCATGCAAAAATTTGTGTCTTTGGAAATTTGGAATCAATAGGGAGGTGACCAAAGAAGAAACTCTGAACATAAGGAGAAAGAGGAAGAATTTCTGTCATCACATTGACTTCGGGTAATTTTGTTATTGGTAGCACAGTTTTCTTTGATTTGTGTTGGAAATTTTAAATGTATAAGGAAAGTTGAAGTTAAAGAGAATGTAAAGCGGAATTTAGTGAAAATTCAAGGTTATCCTGGTTGAGTTATCCATATTTTAGTTACTAGGCCAGATTCATGAAAGAACCACTTTCCATTGTCGGTCTCAAAGACTCCCGGACACTTTGTTTACGCGAAACAGTAAACTTGTCATTGTTCAAATCATAAAAGAGTCCCTTTTACGCACATTCATCTTAGATGGAAAGTGCACGGAGGGGGGGGGATTCCCAGTACAACCCTTTCACAAACCCTAAGGGCTCCAACAGCTCAAATAAATCAAGTTTTATTCGGATATCTAACGAAAAATTTTAAACTGGAGCTGATCAATGTGTCTAGTGAATAAGTCAGGTGGGCGGTAAGAATTTGAACAGAGATAACATCTCAATGGCTACGTCACTAATAACAGTTTAATCTTTTTTTCACGCAAGGGGGGTCGCAGAACTATTTTAAAACAAAATAGTTTTTGTTTGCCAAATTATTGCAGACAATTTGCCAAAATTATTATGACAAAATAATATCATAATAATTTTGGCAGATTTATTATGGCTTCAAAGCTACAAAACCTTTTACAGCCACGCTAATGAAATGTTCTTAGTAAATGAGGGCCTTAGATACGAAATAGGTTGTTATAAGACACAAACCGAGATGTTATACAAACAAGAGATACTGTAAGTCTATATGCTTGGTGATAGGCCGTAGAAAAGTGTTCAGTGATAGGTTAAGAAATAGGTATCATCTGGTGAGAAAAACGATTTTTCTTCTTTTTTTTGGGAGGGGGGGGGGTAGATTATCTGTACATAATTTACTCAATCCTATTTCTGGAGGAGGTCAGTCAAACTGGTTTTCATTAAGGAACAATTCATTCAACAATAAAATTTCTTTACCTCATTTTATTTTATTATTCCTTATTTCTTTGTGAATTTTCTGGCGAACGTTTAAACCTAAAAGACAATCTTATGCACGGGTATGCATAAGATTTGCAAGCTTGCCGCTGATCACAAAATGTATGGGAATAAATTTCGGATGGAGGGGATCTTTTGGGGAGAGGGAGGGGGCCAAGTGCTCAAATATCTGAGAAAATAATATAAGGGTAACGAATATGTAGTCCCAAGGGCTGGGGAAACAAAAGTGGGAAGGCATCACAACATGCGGAAAGAGTACAATCATGTTAGGGGGGTTCCGTGAGAATAAGTTTCGGGTGGAAAGGATAATCTGGGGAGAGGAAGTGGACAGGTGGTAAAAGATCTGAACAAATGCTAAAAGGCTGGCTAAAATGCAGTCCCAAGGGCTGGGGAAAATAAAGGTGGAAAGACCCTCTGCTCATATTCATGCTGCAAAAGTTATCATCTTCATCTATATATTTAGAAAACTAAGCTTTTATTTATAGGGCACTAGTCTTTCAGCTGCGATGACCATCACAAAACAAGCAAGAACGATATTTTCTGCGAAATTTCACTTATTCATTTTTTTTTTAAACGTATCCCTCAACCACTAGTTTATTGAAAACGCCGAACTTAAGACAATCTAAATACACTTACCGAAGGAGTAGCACAAGAATGAAAACAAATTGCTAAAGAACAAAAGATGTCACGCGCTTATATCGCCTCCTGTGCAAACAGCTCGAGATAAGATATCCGAAAAATAAATATGATGTGATGATGTTGGAAAGTTGCTCATACTTCCGTAAGGAAATATTTAATTGGTTGTATTTTAATTAAATTATAATGTCTATGTGGGTTGATCTAACTTTGAATTCTTATCGAACAAACAGTCTGAAAAAAAAACAATAAAACGAACAGGTGGGACGACTTAAATTTCGCTAAGTTTTGGTTTCATGGAGTTCAAGTTAAATAACTACAAAAGTATCGGTCTGCGGGTCAACCCACTAAAGACAGAGTTTGTGGAATTTTGTCCCTCGGCAAGTAAGCACCCTACATATGTGATGGTTAAAAAAATGAAAATTTCCCCTGGAAATATCACAAAGTACCTGGGAATAAGGCACGGTCATGATATCAGAAGTTCTTGTTAAGTAATAATCGAGAAAATTACCAAGAGTATTCGTTCAAGTTACGGGAAGCTTGTCTCTCTGAAATATAGCTTAAAGATTCTTGCAAAGCTTTACACAGGGGTTTGCTCTCCCTCACCTGCTTTATTTATCTCTGCTATGAGACTGGTTCCCGCAAACTTACAGACTAAAACTCCGGTCTGTGTACTGCAAATACCTGAAGTTTTTGCTTCTATACCCGCTATACGAGAGAAACACATTCGTTTTAAGATCTCAAAATATGGTAGACCCAATTTTCGTTGTGCTGTCTACCGAAACAAGTGCAGAAAAAAACGCGTTGGAAACATTGTTCGAGTTTTTGCCTCTACATTCGATCTACGAGTGCGAATGAAGAAGTTACTACTTAATTTTGTTCTTTGATATTGAGTTTTCTTGTTTTTTTCCCTTTCCTTTTTTCGTATTACTCCGCTTTTTCTCCTTTTTTTGTATGAGCGGGAAACAATAAAATTATATTTATAAAGAAGTTCCACAGATTAAATGCTTGTGTTTTCTGAGTGTAGGTTTATTTTTCTAGATATGCATAAAAATACTGAATGAGGACCACAAAATCAAAATTATACAAAACTAGCCATTATTAAGCCATGGAAAATATGTGAAAAAAATTCTGATCGCTCACACAAATTCCAGCTCGTGTAAAACTCAGAACACAAGATTCAAAACGAGACTCCGCCCAGCAAATTCAAACCCAAGCAAAACTTAGCTCTTGCAAAATTCAACCCGGCAAAAATCATCCCAGCAAAATCCAAAATATATAAAATAGTTAAAACAGAAAAAAAGTTTACAAAAAGAGCAAAGATTACAATGAACTATAACGATGAAAAACTTGAGAGCCATGTCTAATTAGAGTAAAGCTAAGACAGATAGTCTGTGTAAGAGGTAAAGCTGGCATAACCTTTTCAGAATTGTATAAAAATGATTCAATTCACTTGTTGATAGATATTCTATCATCCATTCTAGGGCAGAAATAAGGTGGATAGGCGTAGAGTAAAGTCACACGAAGGAAATTTTGTAAAGTTTTCTTCAGAACTCGATATTTCCATCCTCAAAACAGACTGAAAATAGCTTACACAGAATCAGCAAACCTATATATAACTGAATTGAGCCAGGCCAAATCCAACAGTTCTTTTATCGTTCGGGGAGAGGAATGGGTTGTAAATATGAAAAAGATATGATTGTATGAAAAACATATAGAATTAAAGGAGTTTTTTTGAAAATGTTCTGATTTTTGGAAGGACCCAGGTCTAAAATTCTTCCTCCCTACATAGGGGGCAAGGATTTGAAATTTTGAGTCTTGAATCTTTGCTGGATACGTTTAATTTTACGTGCAATGAGCTTTGCATGGGTAGAATTTTGAGTGGTTTTAATCTTACATGTGCTCAGTCTAGATAGATTTAATTTTTGATCAGCTAAGTATTCTCAATGTTTAGATCAGTATTGGTTGAGTTTTGCTTAGTTTAATTACGCGTGGATTGCATTTGCCTCAGATTGAGTCTGGCTGGCTTGAGGCTTGTCGGTTGGAGTATTTTTATATTAAATTTCTTTTGAGTAGAATTTGCATCAGGTTGAGTTTTGTCGAGTTGAGTTTCGCGAGGTTCTATTTTGCATGAGTAAAACTTTGCGTCGGTTGAATTTTACAAGGTTTTGCAAAGTTGAATTTTGTGCTATATTTTTTCTATGTAAAGCGCTGCCAAGTCAATTTTTTTAGGGACTGAGTTTAGTCTATAATTAATTCAATATACCCAGGAATATTTATGGATTTAGCTCGTGATCTAAAAAAAAAAAAAAAAAAAAAAAAAAAAAAAAATCAATGTCTAGGCAAGTTGAAAAAGCGTACCAAAAAGCAACTTTTCTATAACAGTTGCCCTTTTGATCGTCGTTAGTCACAAACTTATGACCGTAAAATCATGGTTGTCATGTCATATGCAACTTATCAAAGAACTAGCTCTAACCTATGGTAACTGAAAATCTAGAATTATTTTTTGAAAAAAACTGTGGGAAAAGGGAGAATTTCCATTTGAAGCTGATTCTGAAATGGTAAGTGTTACTTCCAGTAGTCTTAATGGTTCAGATTTACTGCAAGAGAATTTTTTATAATTCCAATTAATAGCCTGAAACGGTGTTAGATCTAAATGATCTGACACTGTCGGCAGGACCATAGCTGGAAACTTCATATGGGAGACTTTACAGTCCCCCATCTTGAGCAACAAGAAAAACTATTTTTCCGATAATAGGCAGTAATTCCTCTCTTTTTTTACCAGGGGTGATAGTACCGAACCAATGGTGGTAGAATATTGGGAGAGGACTCATTCGAAATGAAATCGTCATATATAATGTTTTTTCTAAATAGCGAAATATAGCAATATGATATATTGCATTTTTTGACAAAAACTGTATCTTCATATACAAGATGATATAACACGTTCATATTTTTGCAAAATGATATAACACACACATATTTTGGAAAATTGCTTCTTTGGAGTAAGATTCCATATTTAAATACCTCCGTTGCCTTTTTCACTGAAATGTTATTTTATTCTTTGACATAACGTCATAACCTGGTGCTCAGGTTATTTCTTTTATTATAAATTAAAAATAAATTATTGGTTTTGGTTCGTTTTACCATTGGATGGTTTCACCATTCAATAGATATTGGAAAAATATTTTACTGTAACCTTGTTTATTAAAAACAACAAAAATTATCAAGCTCAGGTGTGTTTGAAAAAGTAAAGTCTATAAGACACGATTTTTGACAAAAACTCAATTTTTGGCAGTACAGCCACTATTTTTGACAATGTCGTTTGTTCTTTACTAGGTTCCAGCTAAGAAAAAGGCGAATGCTTTTCCCTGTGTGTAAAATGTTTTCATCATAAATGTATGATGGGTGCAGTGATAGCTGCAACCTAGTAAAGAACAAACCCTGTAAAAAAGTTGCCAAAAATTTAAAAACGCTTTTTGAAATGCTCGTTTTAAGTTTGACTTGATTATTCTTTGCATTTGCTGTTACTTTTGGGTCAGTTTTACTCATTGATAATGGTTTCTGTGCGTTTTATGCTTAGATTATTAATTGACTTTATTTCTGCTCATCTTTGGTTTAAGACAGCTTTTTACTTTTCTATGAAAAACTTCTTTTTTGTCTGTTTTTAACTAGTCACAGAAAAACAAGGGATATATTATCCCCGGTAGGCTATGCCTGGTGGAAAGAATGTCCTGAATATTGTGCTTTGCTTGCGTCCTTGAGTACTGAAAATATAAATCAGCACTGTTAGTTAAATTGAATTTTAAACTAGTTTTTAGTGCGGTATTGCAAAACAGTCAAAGCTATTTTTTGGCACTATTCTAACATTATTTTTAGCACATAAAGTGGTGAAGTCAAAATAAGTGATTTGATAATACAAAAAAAGGACTTGGCCAATTAGAATTCTGGGAGGCTCATCCACAACTTGAAAAAACAGCGTTACTATTTGTCTATGGATTTGATTCAATTCTATATTTTAAAGGTAAAACAAGAGCCAAATTCAACCAACGCATTTTCAAATATCGCACTATGTACCTCAAAAATAAGCAATGTTCTTATCTAGGTAAATGTCAGTAACAAGTTATTTGATACTGTTTACATAGTAATCACTCGAATTTCTTGCCTTTTATGGTCATACTTTAGGGAATCTATTTTATTCAATGTCTTATCTTTCGAGAGCAATGTTTGAATACAACGTTAAGCGTTTACAATAGATTATTCCGTAATTGCAGTGCATAATAGCATTTTTGGAAAAATGCTAACTATCACTATCTTATTTTTAATTAGTATTTAAGAAACTAGTCTTTTCCTAAGACCAGCAGCAATTATAGTTGCACTAATATGTAATTTTTTATTAGGTTATCATAAGGGTTTTTTACTAAGGGAATTAAATTTGCTCTCTCTAGATATTTTTTTCTTACCCCCAGATTTGCAGAAAAGCCTTTTTAGGGGATATTATACCATTTCTGTTATTATATATTTTATCATATTATACTTTATTAAATACATCATATAATGCTAATTATGTTATTACAGAGTTATTAAATTATTATGTTTACATCATTGCATTCTATTTTTATTTTTATTTTCCTAATTCTGTTTACTACATTATATTACTTTTTATTAAATTACTTTACAATACCTTTATAATAACTTTATCTTATTATATTATAGGCCTATGTAATTGAAAATTTCATTGAATATTGATAAGGATGTTGCACTAAATCAAAGGAAACACGGTGCATTCAAGTTGTCAAAAGGGCGTATTTGAGCCTATCTATATTAATCTCAGGAACAGCTATTGGTATTATGTCATAACGGCTATGGGTATTAAATATGGCTATGGTATATGTCTGTTGTGTCATTTGGACTTCACTAAAAACGAATTGTATTGCAAATATTTTCTTTTATATTGACATCATTGAAAAGTAAAAGTTAAAGAGAAATAAAATTTTAAATTTCTAATTTTCCAGGAATTAAAATCACTATATAATTAACCATTCAGTTTGTTTTCATTAGTTCTTTCCAGGCATCTTCATTATTATAGTAATTTATGTTTTATTTGTCGTCGGTGTTCAAGATACATATTGTTTTTAACAAAACGCAAATTACTCAATAGGCTTTAAGCTTTTATGGTTAGGGAAGAGGGAAAGGGGGAGTAGCCAAAATCCAGTTTGTAGTAATGTTTGTATGTTTTAAGTTTGGCTTGAAAATTCAACTTAATTTTCACTCTTTTTAAGATTTATCTTAAAACGACTTATCTTAAAACGGGGGGGGGGGGTTGTGCCATCTTCCAAGACAAAATTTCCGGACCTTTCAACAACGTTGAACAAAATGGCTATTTCAAAATTTTGATTGGATGTGTTTGAGAAAATGGGGGGGGGGGGTGTGATAGGGGGGGGGTTAATTGCCCTCCAATCACTTTCGATGACAAATTTTTCGATACGAAGTGCCCTGGTCTAAAACAAACATAATAAAAATAAAATAGATGAACAAATAATACATTGTGCCCACATCACTCTTCACTCTTAACACTTTGGCGTAGAAAAAAATTCTGTTGCAATTCCCCCAAGGTCAAACCGTATTTTTACTCCACTGATTTCCAAGGAGTTGATTGGAGTTATCGAAATGGAGCTTTCTGTGGCTGTTAAAAGGGTGAGTGACGAACTAAATTCATTGATTTTTTTTATTTTGGACTTTCAAAGGAAATTAAAGAGCAATGTAAAAAAAACTTAAAATATACGTTTTAATATCTCAAAATGGCGTACAAAGTGAATATTTCTATTTACACAATAAAGTTGCTTAATAAACAGGCTAGTAGATTTCAATAAAAAAAAATGATTATTTTTATCCCCCACACCCCCTTTCAAAAAGGGTTTTAGATGTTATGACAGGTCAATAGTTAATATAATAATCATACAATAATCAATAGTCAATAAAGAGGTCAATAAAGAGCAATATTTAAACCTAAGGATTGCATAAATAAAGCCTTCTAGAGGTCTTTGAAGCTAGCACTAGTGGCGAATCTAATTTATCTTCAATTATGAACATTATCAGTTTTCCCTCCGAAAGTGTCAACCCATTACAAAATTGTATTTTCAAAGTAGGATTTTTGGAATTGAAACTTTCTGATTTTTATGTAAAACCATAAATTTTACGATCTTTTTTTTACTTCAGGGCTGTAAATTAAAAGAAACTAAAATTAAAATTTAATTTTGATTTACTTAAAACTGGATTTTGAGCGAAAATTTAAAGAAATTGCAAAAAAAGAAGAAACAAAAATGTTTGAAAAGAGCACGTTTTAACAGTAAAGTACAACCTACAATATATTAAAGAGTTTAGGGCATAACTCAGTAGCATAGTTGGAATCAATACAGCAGCAATACTTAAAGAAATTATTGGGTCTTCACATAATGATACATAAGCAGGCGACAAAAGGTGACCTAGGGTTATTTTTTCCTTAGATTAAATAGACTGTTGTAATGCACTATAGTGGGCTAAAATACAGATACAGTTCTAAAGTTTTCCTATAATTAATAGTATTGTAACAAGTGTTGCTAATATTGTTGGCACATTACTAGCTAAAAGCTGCGAGCGTGCCAGGAGAGAGAAGACAAATTAGATTGAGGAGCAAGACTACCACACATTTCAAACATTTCGTGGTTAGTAACTGTAAGTAAGGAGCGACTCGGCTCAATACTATCCGAAACTCTAAAAAACGGAATTTTGAAACCAATAGATATATCAAAAGAATCGGTTTACTATTCTGATTTCAAATACATAAGTTTGAATAAGTTTAGTGTTACTCATTCAAAGCTACGAGCCTGAGAAAATTTACCTGATTTTCGAAAAAAGGGGAAACATCTCCTAAAAGTTATATAATCTTAATGAAAATCATACCACCAGATTCAGCTTATCAGAAAACCCTACTGTTGATGTGTCAAGCTTCTATTTGCAAAAATGTGGAATTTAGTTTTTTTTTTTTGTTTTTTTTTGCCAGAAGAAAGATCAGGGATGCGTGTTTATTTCTTTTTTTTCCCAGGGGTAATCGTATCGACCCAGTGGTCCTAAAATTTCGTAAAAGGGTTCATTCAAAAATTCTAATGCTCTTTTTAAGTGACCAAAGAGATTGGAGGGCAACTAGGCACCCTCTCCCGCTCCTTTTTTCCCAAAATCGTCCGATCAAAATTTTGAAATAGCCATTTTGTTCATCACAACTGAAAGGCCCAATAACTATGCCTTTGGATTTAACATGACCCCACCCCCATACAGCAACAGGGGAAAGGTTTCGAAGTTATAAAATTTCACCATTGTTTACGCATAGTATTTGTTATTGGGAAGTATGTATACATCTTCGTATGGGGGGGTGGGCAAATTTTCTGCTGGGAGGTTTTACTCGGGGGAATTTTTCGTGGGGAGGGAAGTTTACAGGGGGTGAATTTGTCGGGGGAAATTAACACTGGGGGAATTTGCCAGAATTCCTTAACAAAATTCTTTTTATATGTCTTTGCTTTCTCTTTTCCGTCTCAATTTTACGCGTGGAGTTGTCAAGGATAATTGTCAAGGGTATATTTTCACCGGGATTGAAATGTCTAGAGGATATTTTCGTGGGGAGGAGGATTTTTCCGTGGAGATGGGGCCAGATTTCCTGGCATTATTTAAAAGATAATCAGAAATTAAAAAAAAAAACAAGTTTTTCAACTGAAATTAAGGAACAACATTAAAACTTAAAATGAACAGAAATTATTACGTATATGAAGGGGATTCCCCCCTCCTCAAAACCTCGCTCTTTACGCTAAAGTTTGAATTTTGTCCCAATTCTTTAAGAACGACTCCTGAAACACAACGCTCGTTTAATTAGAACAACAAGAAGCTTTTGTACAAGTATTAAAAAACTTTAGTGCAAAGATCGAGGTGTTGAGGAGGGGGTAGTCCCCTTCATATACGTAGTAATTTCTGTTCATTTTAAGTTTTAGTGTTGCTCCTTACTTTCAGTTGAAAAAACTTGTTTTTTTTTTATTTAGTGGAGTTAGAAGCTAGATCCACCGGGAAGGATGAATCGCTTACACGTCTGTTGAATCAAAGATCAGAAAATACAGATTTGGGCCCGGGTAGCTCAAGGATCAGAAAAATTGAACTTTTTTTTTTATCAATGTTAAAGTTATTTTTGGTTTGGAGCCAGATTTATTGATCGAGACTTGAAAGAATTGATTCGGAATTCGAGCAAATTTCCTGCATCTAAGCAATCGAAAAAGGGTTTGTGAAAAACAAAGGTAAGGTTGGGAATCTACCTAGGACAACAGTAGCATTTTCCTAAAGCACATGTGGCCGGCTCTTCATAGACGATACACTTTGCCTTCCAGAAAAGCGGTTGGTCAAAGATTATGACTAGATTTTTTCCAGCTCAACTAGCGTGTTCGTTAGCTTGCATAAGTGTAGAATAAACACAGGAGATATCACTTGAGTTGTGGTTAATCATTAGCAAAAAAAATGAATATTAGACTTTCTCGGATGAGGGAGCTTTTGGTTTATTGATCACAAAAAGCTAATATTGACCAGCTCATGTATGAGCTTTTGAAAAAGCCATAGGTGCGTCAGAGCATTTCAACCACCATTCATTGTCATGAGTATCACTGATGTTTTTCAAGCAAACAAAACTGCTTGGTTTTGACAAGGCGGGTCTTTGGTAAGTATAGAATGGCGCGATGCCGATTGACTTAAGCTCATCTTCACTTACGTCTTTTCTCGGTCCTGAAAGTTCCGTTGTCGGCAACTCAGATGTGGACACTTCAATAAGTCCCATTACATGAGAGGTATTCAGGCCGTCGATAGTAACAATATGATGATCAATGTAGTCTCCTACATACTGATAAAAATGTTCTTTCTCTTCGAAGTCTTCCAATATTTGATTTACTGCTGCACATCTTTCTAATTTTTTAATTCTGAGTACGAAGAACAGAAGCCGAGCTTGTGCAGTGTGTCAATTAAAAATTGGCATGAAAAATGGTGATGCAGCTGCGAAGCCAGTCCCATTTGTACAGGAGACATTAAATCGTGGTCGGCCGTTGTAGCCTGTCCGATAGGAGATATATGAAGAGGCCTGTCAACCCCTATTGATGAAAGTAGTAGACAAAGGAATGGGAACACGAAGTTCAAACACTTCTTTACTGACGATAATTCGTTAAGGAATTCGTAGGAATTCTTTCTTGTCGTAATGGATTTGATTTCACTGCTCATTATCCATCCAACAACTTTGATGAGCTAATCCCTTTCTCCGTTTTCACTATCTGCTCTCACCTCTTGGTGAAATTTTTGTAATATCCTTTCAACCGTATCTCTAAGGGTTACGAATGTCTCTTTCCCGTTTGGTCCTGACACAACTACTCGTTTGCAGTACTCACTGACTAGCAAATCCTTGGCTTGACGAAAGCTGTAGGCCAAATTATCACAGTGAATTTCAGAGAGAATATGAACCATGTTTCTTAAAATGATCGACAGAGGTACAGGCTCTTCACTGTTGGCATAACACTGAAGCGCTTCTTTGAGAGCGGCTTTTCTTGCACTATCGAACGCTCTTCCCTTCTGTTTCTTTGATGGAGGCACGTCACTCACTTCTTCTTGACCACAGAACTTTTGTGGAGTCACTTTTCCTGTCCTGACGTTCACTGAGGACAATTGATGATAAACGGCATCCTCTACATGAAGGTCATAAGTCTTTAAATTCATTTGACAAAACACTGTCATTGTCCAGGGATCGTTCCTGCTCTTACCCATTTTACCAATTGAGTGGTCAAAGCTATTAGTTCGTACTACATAGGCTTCAGCGAATTTGCAACTTGTGATCTTGCATAATTTCACTGCTTGACCACAGAGTAGGTAGTTTTTCGAAAAATTAAAGCGTGGAGCTGAAGATCTGGTCCAGGGGGCTGCAACTGGTTCTTTCAGCTCAAGTTTCCTTTTAGTATTTTTTTTTTCTTGGTCGATCCGATATCTGTCGCAGAAGTTACGACGACACGCGGTGGGCATTTCATTTCCGGTCGTCACAGCAACGCTATTACCTCTTTTTTGCTTGCGTTATTCACACCGTCGGATCCTTTCTCGGATAATATGGCTGTGTTTTCACCGGGTTTGATGCTGCTTTGGCATATCCGGCAAACCATGTTCCAGAAAAATAGAGAGTTCTTAATTTATAACACTTGTTTGTTCAGTCAATCCAGGCACAATCCAATCATTTCAAAAAGAAAAAAAAACTCGAGCATTGGAAACCTACGGTGTGGTTCTTTATTCTTTGTCCTGTTTGATTTAAAAGCTAAAAATGACTTAAAAAAACAGCAAAAAACTCAAAGATTTGGCAACTATGGAGTATTTCTTTTTTCTTTGTCCTACTATATTTAAAAGCAAAAAGTGACTTCAAAAAAAAAAAAAAAAAAAAAAATCAAGAATTGGGAAACTCTGACATGTTTATTCATTTTTTGTCCCGCTAGATTTAAAAGCTCAAAATGACTTAAAAAAGGAAAAAAATGCTCGCGGATCCCAGTTTATCCTTTTGTCTTTTATTCGGAAGTAAATCAAACGGCACAAACCTGTTATATAGCCTTGACCCTTGAGCCCAGTGATGTAGCAAGTACAATGGTAGATGGCTTTAGCGATTAGATCAGCTAAAGAATGGCACTAAGGAATGGAAACCGCAAACTGGAGGGGGAAGGGAATTCTAGAATACTGGTTTGAAATTAAACTGTTCGAGACTCATATTCTAAGGTGTCATTCCTAGGTTGATCGGAAATGGTGAATCGACCAAAAATAATTTTTGGTCGATTCACAATAATTCATAGAGGTCAATTTCCACAACTGTTTTAGGTAAGTTGAGGTAATTGACCATGTAGAATCAAGTTTTTAACTTCATTTTCAAACTCGCCACCAGTCATTTCACAGGAAACAATCAAAAAATACGACAACCTCTTAATTTTTTAGTCTTCAGTTTCATAGATTATGTGTAAACGCTTGATGCAGTCGATGGAAGAGCTCTAGCGAAGGTCCTATTCTTGTATGGTGTATCATATAAATACATTAATTTGATTAGTGCTATTTACGAGAATAAGATTAATGTGATTAAGGTAAGAAATGAGGTTTTGTATTAAATCAGGACTTAAGCAGGTTTGTATTCTATACCATTTACATGGATCAATATACACGAGTCTAGCCAATGATAGGGCACATACGACTATTTGCGCTAATCAAATACTGTAAAGACTTCCAAATTATGCTCATTCTTTTCTTATGCACGCAAGCTCAAGCGCATTGGGGCCCTTTCCCCCTCCCCAAAAAGTTTGGGCATTTTACGGTCTACTCTTCAATGTCTTATATTTTTCTATACATTTGACTATTTGTGATATTTTTCAATTTTGTCCTCCCAAATAAAATCCCGCCCCCCTTAAATAGATTCTTATGACCTTAGCCGTAAAAACAAAAAAGTTGATTATCTGTTTTCTATATTCTAATATAAATGCCACTCGATGCAGATGCTCGTGGACATAATTTGAAATCTCGAGGTTTATTTAAAAAAAAAAATCTAATTCAGAATCATACTCTGAATCGTGACCAAAAGCCGCGGCTTCTTGTAATCCTTACAGTCTCTTCGGTTTGGGGCTTTGAAGAGTTCTTATTCAGAGTGCTTCCTTCTCCGCCATCAATTCGTCTCTTAAACTGACCGATTGTTGTGCCGCCAGTTAGACGATCTCTTGGAGTAGGTTTTTGAGTACTAGATTTTTCGGTTGGTATGTTGTCAATTACAATACCTGAAGATCTTACGTCGTTAGTATTGTCAGAAAAATCAATTGGGTTAGAAGGATAAGGGGGATGGTTAGGATGGGATGGGTGGCTAGAATATGGAGGGAAAGAGGGATGAGGAGGATGGCAACTAATTGGATCACTTCTAAAAGTATCGTCTATGTTCTTGGTGCTAGATTCTTCAGTTATAATATTGTCAGTTAAACTGTCTGACGAAGTTGCTTCGTTGGTAGGCTCAGTAGAATCAGTTGGGCTAGACAAATTTGAGGGAATAGGTGGGGGACAAGGACGGGGTGGGTGGCTAGGATGAAGAGGGTGTGAGGGATGAGGACGATGGCTTGGATGAGAAGGGTGCGTGGGATGAGGAAGGTGGCCATTATTTGAATCATCCAGATATGTATCCTCGGTGATTTGGGTACGAGACTAATAAGTTGTGATATTACCTATTATATTATGTGACGAAGTTACATCGTCAGTAGGTTTAGTGGAATCGGAAGGGTTAGAAGGATGTAAAGGATGACAGGGGTGCCTAGAATCGTAAGGATATGACGGATTAGGGGAATGGTTGTTGCTTGAGTTAGAGTTTCAGGAGTCGCTCCTGATAGTGTGTTACCAGAAGCTGCTTGATTTGTAATTTCAAGGTATTCATTTTGGTTCTAAATACAGGACAGTCTCGTCTCTGGAATTTTGTACGTTCCGTTTTATATTAGCTTAAATTCATTTATCAGATTCGTTTTCATGGCTCCTTTGTTATGATTCATTTGTCATGTTTCTCATTTGTCAAATTCATTATTCATTTGCAATTCAGGCCTTGACTCCAGAAAAGTTCTTACTGGACATGCTAAATGAGCATGCTAAGAGGCTTTTGTGAGCTAATCCAGAACTAACTTTGTTAAAGAAAACCGTTCCACCAGTCAAAAAGGATTTCCGAGGGCATTTTTTCATTTTGGTTGGGAGTTGGATTTTGAATGTTTCTTCATTGTTTTAGATTCAAACCTGTTGCAAATTACTTTTCATTTTGTCACCTTTCAGTAGCAATTATTGTTATAGAAACCATTCAATTTGCTTCTGGTATGTGATTCGCAAGGGAGGAGTAGGCACTTAAACTAATTAAACTGAAGTTCGTCATGATACTCTCATGGTTTATTAAAAAGAAAAAAAAACTTTCCGTAAGATACAAGGAAGTTAATTTAGGAGCAATAAGTAAACCATTGGCGGAAGATCATTATTTACTAGCCTAGGTACCTACTGAGAAGGTGGCGGATGCTCAAATCTACCCCCCCCCCTCCAAAATATCACAATTTTTTACAGTTTTTACCAGTATTCTTAAAATTGCCCACTTAACTCATCTGATTTTACGATCTAATTAATTAGAAAAACTTTTTCCACAAAATAAGTTTTTCAAAGAAAAGTACATAGCCCCATTAAACCAATAAATAGCAAAAATAAAATGAAAAAATCAACCAGCAGTGATATTACCATAAATCAGCATTAATGAATAAACGAAACCCAAAACAAACAGAAATTACAACAAGTTACCAAGTCATGCTCAAAACATGCAGAAATTAGTATTAATAGGGCTTAAAACCCCTATGCCTTCCCAAGGCCAGAACATAATTTGCACTTCACTGAAAAAAAATAAATGTTTTTACTTTCATAACTTTAATAAATAAAATAATATTAACATTTTGATTACTGAATATCAGTATATAAATATTGAACTGACAATTCACATTCATTTGTATTTTTTCAGTAAAGTGCAAATTATATTCTGGCCTTGGGAAGGCATAGGGGTTTTAAGCCCTACTTATGTAAATTTCTGCTCGTTTTGAGTTTGACTCGGTTATTTATTGTACAAAATTTGCCCTTGGGGCTCTGGGGGGTTTGTCATCCTCAAATACATAATTTTCAGAACTTTCAGCTACGTTGAACAAAATGGCTATCTCTAAACTTTGATTGGATGTTTTTGGGAAAATGGTGGGCGAGAGAGGGGCGTTAGTCGCTCTCTAATCACTTTCAACTATTAAAAAAGGCATTAGCTCTTTCAATTTCCAATTGAATGAGCCCTTTTCAAGTTTCTACGCTTTCAATAAAAAGCTTACACGCCCCAGGGCATAACACACAACCCTTGCCCTCCCTGAGGACTGTGGGGGGGAGGGGTTGTCATCCTTAAAGACCTAATTTCCAACTACGTTGAATAAAATGGCTATCTAAAATATTGATTGGATGTGTTTGGAGAAAAGATGGGCGTGAGAGGGGGGTTAGTTGCCTTCAAATCACTTTCGACTATTAAAAAGGGCACCAGCCCTTTGATTTTCCAATCGAATGAGCCCTTTTTAAGTTTCTACGACAAAGGTTTCAATAAAAACCTTATATGCCCCCAGCAAATAACTTATAACCCTTGCCCTGAAGACTGGGGGGGGGAGTTCAAAGGTATAATTTCCCGAACTTTGAACTGCATGGAACAAAATGGCTATCTCAAAATCTTTATTGGATGTGTTTGGGAAAATGGTGGGCGTCAGAGGGGCGTTAGTTTCTCTCAAATCACTTTCGACTATTAAATAGGGCACTACCCTTTGAATTTCCAATCGAATAAGCCCCTTTTGAAGTTTCTACGACAACGCCTTCTATAAAAACCTTATATGCCCCAGGGCATAACTTAAAACCCTTGCCCTGAGGGTTGTGGGGTAGTGTCCATCCTCAAAAATATATTTTATATCAGGAAATCAACTACGCTGAACAAAATGGTTATCTTGAATTTTTTATTCGATGTATTTAGGGAAATGATGGGCTTGGGGGGGCTAGTTACCCTCCAATCACTTTCGACTATTAAAAAGGGCACCTGCCCTTTGAATTTCCAATCGAATGAGCCTTTTTTGAAGTTTTTACGACAACACCTTCTATAAAAACCTTATATGCCCCCAGGGCCTAACTTAAAAGCCCTGCCCTGAGGGGTGTGGGGGAGCGTCCTCCTCAAAAAGATATTTTCTATCTTGAAATTAACTACGCTAAACAAAATGGCTATCTCAAACTTTTGATTGGATGTGTTTGGGGGACTGATGGGCGTGGGGGGATGGGGGGAGGCTAGTTGCCCTCCAATCACTTTCGATTATTAAACAGGGTACTAGCCCTTCGAAATTCCAATCGAATGAGCCTCTTTTGAAGTTTCTACGACAACGCCTTCTATAAAAACCTTATATGCCCCCTAGGCATAACTTAAAACCCATGCCCTGAGGGCTGTGGGGGAGTTTACTCCTCAAAAACATATTTTCTATCTGGAAATCAACTACGCTGAACAAAATGGCTATCTCAAATTTTTGATTGGATGTGTTCGGGGAACCGATGGGCGTTGAGGAGGGGGGGGCTAGTTAACCTCCAATTACTTTCGACTCTTAAAAAGGGTACTATCCCTTTGAATTTCCAATTGAATGAGCCTGTTTTGAAGTTTCTACGACAACGCCTTCTGTAAAATATGCCCCCGGGGCATAACTTAAAACCCTTGCCGTGAGGGCTGTAGGGGAGTTTCCTCCTCAAAATCATATTTTCTATCTGGAAATCAATTGCGCTGAACAAAATGGCTATCTCAAAATTTTGATTAGATATGCTTGGTGGAATGATGGGCGTAGGAGGAGGGGGCTTGTTGCCCTCCAATCACTTTTAACTCTTAAAAAGGGCAATAGCCCTTTGAATTTCCAATCGAATGAGCCTGTTTTGAAGTTTCTACGACAACACCTTCTGTAAAAACCTTATATGCCCCCAGGGCATAACTTAAAACCCTTACCCTGATGCTTGTGGGGGAGTGTCCTCCTCAAAAACATATTTATTATCTGGAAATCAACTACGCTGAACAAAATGGCTATCTCAAAGTTTTGATTGGATGTGTTTGGGGGAATGATGGGCGTGGGAGGGGAGGGGCTAGTTGCCCTCCAATCACTTTTGACTATGAAAAAGGGCACTAGCCACCCCAAATTCCAGTCGAATGAGCCCTTTTCGAAGTTTCTATGACAACTCTTTTGATGCGAAGTACTCGGTTATGGAGAAAATAAAACAACCACAAAAAAACAACACATTGTGCCCACATCGTTCTTTACTTAGGCAGCGCTAGCGCGCTGCCTATGATTCGCTTATACCCACTCCTTTGGAAATCTCTTTCCACCAAGCCCATAATAAACGCCATATGCCACTCTATGATGACGTTATCAATTCGAATTTATTCAAAGCAATTGTGTATTAAAGTTAGCTTATAAATGAGCCCCTAAAAAGCTTTCTGTAGTGTTCCAGGGCCCTCACAGCCTTTCCATTCCGTAAATGTCACCCGGATTGCATTTTTGGATGCCATATTGCACTACATCATAACGTTACTAAATCAAACTTATAAAAAACAATTCATGCCATTGGTCTATTTTTGGTTTTAACAGTGCTTCATTGCAATTTCGCGCCCGTGAACTCAAATGTGAACTATTTTTAGAGGGGTAATTTTATTGACAACGATATTTTTCTTTTTTGCTGAAACTTTCTTCTTCTTTCCCGACTAAAGAATTCAAATCTGAAAATGAGGTTTTCTTCAAATTCTTTGTAAGGTCTGTCAGGACTCTCCCACTCTTATCATTACCCCCACCTCACCCTTCAGCACTGGCGGATGCTTTGAGACCATCAGAAGATTGTTATTTTTAACTTCGTTCCTGGATTTAAAAAATTGGTTATTCTTGTAGAAAAAGCATCAAAAGTAATAAGCAAAGTAAAAAAGAGCAAGCAGGAACACTTTAGTCACCATTTCGTTTTCAATTACTATGACACTAAAAGAATCACAACTTCCTTTTGATTAAAAGGTTATTGAATAGAACGCAAAACTTGGCTTAATTACAAAACGCAAAATTTGGCTTAATTATATTGATTATTGAAATCTTAATAGTCGAAAGAAAGGTTGAGGCAGCTTGTTCCATGGCACTGGATACAAGTAATTACGCAGAAACTTTTGATATGAACAGACAGTGTCGGAGTTCAAGTAAGGATTCGTCGGAATTAGCTAAGTACAAGCGAAGAAGAGCCTTGTTACCTGCAGGTAATCATTTCTTCCTTGTTCACTGAAGAGCAGTAAAACATTTGAATGACTTCAAAAAACCAGGCATCAGCTGTGGCGTTCAACACTGAAGCTTTACCAATATCGTTGAGTCATGTAGTATTATCACATCCTGAATAGGCATAGACGAACACCAGCAACGTTTCAACCACTGATGGGGGTTGTCTAGGGGAGGGGGGCTAGTCGCCCTCCATCACTTTTGACTCTTTGAAAGGGAACTAGAACTTTCATTTTCAACCAAATGAGCCTCCTCTAGAGCTAAACAGCCACCCTCTTCATAAAAACCTTAAATGCCCGAAGGGCGTAAATTACAACCCTCGCCCCCAGGTTCTGGTGGCTTGTATCAACCTCAAAAGCCCTGTTATATGATCTTTGAACTACTTTAAAAAAATGACTGTTACAAAATTTCTATTGGATCCATTTCGGGAAAACATGACGCCTGTGAGTGTGTGTGTGTGTTTGGGGGAGTGGGGGTAGCTGCCCTCTGATCACTTTGACTCTTAAAAAAGGCACTAGAAATTTTGATTACCAATCCAATGAGTCCCCTCCGAAGTATATACGACCACCCTTTCTATAAAAACTTTATATACCCCAAGTACATAACGTACAAACCTTGCTTTGAGAGCTGTGGGGACGAGGGTGTCTTCCTCAAACACATAATTTCCGGACCCTTCAACCATGATGAACAAAATTGCTATCTCCAAATTTTGATTGGATGTATTTGGGAAAATAATGGACGTGGGGGGGGGGCTGGTTGCTCTCAATTTTGACTCTTAAAAAGGGCACTATAACTTCCAAATAACAAATGAGCCAAATCTGAAGTTTATACGATCCCAATTCCATAAAAACCTTATATGCCCCCAGGGCAAGACTCACAACCCTATCCCCACGGCACTGGGGGGTTTTGTCAACCCTAGAGGCATTGTTATATGTTCTCTGGACTATCTTGAACAAAATTGCCATCTCATAGTTTCAATTAGATGCGTTTGGTTAAAAGAGGGGTAGTCAGGGAGGGGGGGGGGTCTAGTTGAGCTCTATTACTTTTGACTCTTAACAGAGAACTTGAACTTCCAATTTTCGACCAAATGACCCTCCTCTAAAGTTTATATAACCACCCCTTCCATTAAAACCATAAATTCCCCCGAGGCATAACTTACAACACTTGCTCCCAGGCTCTGGGGGTTTGTCTGAACCCAAAAAGTCTTTTTATATGATATTTGGATTATTTTGAATGAAAAGGTTATTTCAAAATTTCTATTGGAGGAATTATGGGAAAATACGAAGTGTGTGTGTGTGTGGGAGGGAGGTAGCTGCCCTCCAATCACTTTGACTCTTAAAAGGAGCACTAGAACTTCTGATTACAAATCCAAAGAGCCCCCTCCGAAGTTTATAGGACCACGCTTTTTATAAAATCTTTATATACCACCAGGGCATAACATACAATCCTTGCCCTGAGGGAAGTGGGGGGGGGGGGGTCGTCATCCTCAAAGACATGATCTACGGAACTTTCAACTACGTCAAACAAAATGGCTATCTAAAAATTTTGATCCGAAGCGTGGGGAAGGACCATTTGCCCTCCGGTCACTTCTGCCTACTAAAAAGTGCACTAGCCCTCTCAGCTTTCAATCGAATGAGCCGTTTTTGGAGTTTCTGCAACAACTCCTTCTATACAAAGCGTAAAAAAAAAAAAAAAAAAAAAAAAAAAAAAAAAAAAAAAAAAAAAAAAAATGTGCCAACATCATTCTTTACTTAGACAGCGCTATTGCGCTGCCTGTGAAAAGGGTTTCTCAAGTTTAACCTATCTTAAAAGTAAATCTAGAAACAAATTAAATGTTGAAAATGATCTAAGATTGTATTTAACTAAGCTAGAACAAAATTTTGATAATATGCGTAAAGGGAAACAAGCTCATCCTATAGCAGATGTGCAATTACATGTGACTAAATATAGTCAAGTAGAGCAATAGCGCCGCCTAAGTAAAGAACAAAGTAGGCTCTATGCATTATTATTTAATTTTTTCTGTCTTTTTCACCAAGCCACTTCGTATGGAAGGAGTTGTCGTAGAAACTCGTGAAGGAGCTCATTCGATTGGCCACTGAAAGTTCCAACGCCCTTTTAAACAGTCAAGAGTGATTGGAGGCACCCAGCCCCTTTCCCCTCTTCTTTCGTCCTTAAAGACACCCGATAAAAGGTACAATAACTATGCCTCTGGTAGTGAGATGAACCCCCACAGTCCCTGGGAAAGGACTAAAAGTATGTTATTTACCCATCCTTTACATTTATTATTTTGATAACTGGACACCAAAAGGGCTAAGGGCATTTAGGTGAACCTTTCAGGGAATATTGAAGGGAGTATTGAACTAAATCAAAACATACTATGCGCATGCAGGCACACAAATCAGCATCGATAAATAAATGAAACCCAAAACGAACAGAAATTACAATAAATAACCGAGTCAAACTCAAAACGAGCAGAAATTAACATAAGTTGGGCTCAAAACCCCCCTGCCTTCCCAAGGCCAGAACATAATTTACACTTTACTGAAAAAAATATAAATGTTTTTACTTTAATAACTTTAATAAATCAAATAATCTTAACATTTTGATTACTATATATCAGTATATGTATATTAAACTGAAAATGCAGATTCATTTATATTTTTTTTCAGTAAAGTGCAAATTATGTTCTGGCCTTGGGACGGCATAGGGGTTTTGAGCCCAACTTCGGTTAATTTCTACTCGTTTTGAGTTTGACTCGGTTATTTATTGTAATTTCTGTTCGTTTTGGGTTTCATTTATTTATCGATACTGATTTGTGGTGGTTTCACGCTTGGTAGATTATTTGATTTTATTTTTGCTCTTTTTTGTTTAATGGAGTTCTTAACTTTTCTTTGAAAAACTTATTTTGTGGCAAAAGTTTTTTTTAATTAATTTCTGTTCGTTTTATATTGACATAGTCTTTTCAGGGAAAAAGAAAATAATACTTTAAATATTTTCGTTTTTTTAAGACTTTATAGTTTGGCCTGCTATTTGTACGCTGGAGAAAAATTTTCAGCAATTTGTAAACACATACACCCTTTTAAAAATCTGGACACAAATAATAGCGTTTAATTTCGTTTCATACCTCCTCTAGTTGACCTGAAATGGGAAACTTGATACCATTCGCGCAAGAATCTGCTTACTTTCATTGATAGCTTGGATACACTTACGCTATTTTGATTTGGTTGGATTTTAAGAGCAGAAGTAGCCCCGAATGTTTGAACATAATACCCTCAGTCGTTCTTGGGATACTGCTGAGATGCCTTATTGGGAATTAGCATTAACACAGTGCCTATTGATTTAATCTTAAGGCAACATGTAAGTTTTTAAACATAAAAGCAAATGGGAGGATGGGCGTGGGAGGGAGATTAGTTGCCCTCCAATCACTTTCGATTATTAAAAAGGGCATCAGCCTTTTCTATTTTCAATCGAACGAGCCCTTTCCGAAATTCCTACAACAACTCCTTCGATACGAAGTGCCCTGGTCTAAATAACACCAACAACAAAAAAATCATACATTATACCCAAATCGATTTTTACTATAAAAATTTCAAGCTACCCAATCACTTTCGACTATTAAAAAGGGCACTAGGTCTTTCGATTTCCAATCGAATGAGGGCTTTTTGAGTTTCTACGACAACGCTTTCTATAAACACCTTATATGCCCCCAGGGCATAAATTACAACCCTTACCCTAAGGGCTGTGAGGGTGGTTGTCATCCTCTAACACATAATTTCCAGAACTTTCAACTACGTTAAACAAAATGGTTATCTAAAAATTTTGATTGGATGTGTTTGGGGAATAGGTGGGCGTGAGAGGGGGGTTAGTTGCCCTCAAATCACTTTCGACTATTCAAAAGGGCACCAAACCTTTGAATTCTCAATCGAAAGAGCTTTTTTTCATGTTTCTATGACTAAGACTCCAATATAAACTTTTTATTCCCCAAGGGTGTAATTTGTAAACGGTGTCCTGAAGACTGTGGGGGAGATACCCGGCTTAAATGTATAATCTTCGGAACTTTAAACTGCGCGAACTAAAATGGCTATCTCAAAATTTTGATTGGATGTGTTTGGGGAATTGGTGGGCGTGAGAGGGGGGTTAGTTGCCCTCAAATCACTTTCCACTATCAAAAAGGGCACTAGCCCTTTGAATTTCCAATCAAAAGAGCTCTTTTTCAAGTTTCTACGACAAAGATCTCAATAAAAATTTATATGCCCCAAGGGCATAACCTCTAACCCTTGCCCTGAAAACTGTGGGGGGAGTGTCCTGCTCAAAGGTATAATTTCCTAAACTTTAAACTGCGTGGAACAAAAAGGCTATCTCAAAATTTCGATTGGATGTGTTTGGGGAAATGGTGGGCGTGGAAGGGGCGTTAGTTGCCTTCCTATCACTTTCGACTAGTAAAAAGGGCGCTAGCCATTTCAATTTCCAATCGAATGAGCCCTTTTTGAAGTTTCTACGAGAACATGTTCTATAAAAACTTAGATGCCCCCAGGGCATAACTTACAATCATTGCCCTGAGGGCTGTGGGAGGGTTGTCACCCTCAAAGACCTAACTTCTAAAGTTTTCTACTGCGTTGAACAAACTAGCAGTCTTAAAATTTTGATTGGATTTGTTTGTGAAAAAGTTGAACGTGAGAGGGGGGCTAGTTGTCATCCAAAGTCTTTTGTCTACTGTAAGTGGTTGTAGATCTTTGACTACCCAAACAATTGAGCCTTTTTTGGAGTTTCTACAACAACGCTTTCTATAAAAACCTTATATGCTCCCAGGGCATAACTTACAACCCTTGCCCTGGGGGCTGTGGGGGAGTGTCTTCCTCAAAAACATACTTTCTATCAGGAAATCAACAACGCTGAAAAAATGGCTATCTCAAAGTTTTGATTGGATGTGTTTCTGAAAGTGGTAGGTGCGGATCGGGGTTTAGTGCCCCTCCAATCACTATTAACTATTGAAAAGGGAATAATCCACTCTGATGTCCGATAGAAAGAGCCTTTTTCGAAGTTTCTACGACAACTTCTTCGATGGTAAGTGCCCTGGTCTAAAGGAAAAAATAATAAATGTCCTAAGGGTTGTGGGGGAGTATCCTCCTCAAAAACATAATTTCCACTTGGGAATCAACTACGCTGCACAAAATGGCTATCTCAAAAGTTTGATTGGATGTGTTTGGGGAAATGGTGGGCGTTAGCTGCCTTACAATCACTGTCGAAAATTAAAAAGGGCACTAGCCGTTCCAATTTTCAATCGAATGAGCCCTTTTCGAAAGTTCTACGACAACTTCTTCGATACAAAGTGGCCCGGTATGGAAAAAAAATACATTGCGCCAACATCGTTCTTTACTTAGGCAGTGCAATTGCGCTGCCTATGATATACCTATGCAAATGTGACCAACAAGAGGAATCTCATTTTCCAACTCATATTTGAAAAAAACTGACAAATATATCCTTTTGTTTTGGGTCGCCACAATGTTTAACACATTTTTGAGCTTATGATTTGCACCTGGCGATTTGTTTTGAATCATTCAAGTCTTCAGCAAAGGGTCAATTACATTGTACCATTCATAGTGACAGTTGGGGTTTGACATTCAGGCGTTCCACCTTAGGTCCCTGATGAGAAGGGATATGATACACAGTAGCTCTCATTGAATGGATTAGTTTCCTCTGAGGTATAGTTTGAAAGTGTGAACGTGGTCTTCATCAATTAAATCAATATAAATCATAGGCAGCGAAATAAACTTATTTCGTGAGAAAAGTTTTTTTTAATTAATATTACGTAGAACCAAAGGTTGATTCACATGAAAAATCAACGGCTACATTAAAACTCAATTTGCTTTTTACAACGGACATTTTTTCCCCACAGGGCAAGGAATAACGGACGAAAGCACTGGACACGTTTGGAATAAAACGTATGGAGTCACGAAGTTACTGTACTTATTACATTCTAGTTAAGCATCTTTAATAAATTATCAATCAAAGAAACTAATTCGATAATCTAAATTAGCGGTAAAAAACCTCAAACTTCAATGTGAAGAACTATATTGTAAAGGTCGGAGGAGATATTGTTTAAGAGGGTGTTGGTCCCTTCCCATATACGGCATAATCTGTTCGTTCTGGATTTTGATGTAGCTGTTTACTTTCATGTGAAAAAGTTTGTTTTTCAATATCAATTGTTTTGAATTACTTTTCCTTCAAAGGGAAATAGGCGAATAACATGAAAAAAAAAAAAAAAAAAAAAAAACGGAAACTGTATTAAACATGAAATACAGGCCGCCTCCTCTCCCACTCTACCGGCGTGTGATCAAAACTGATTTGGGTGGCTTTGGACAAGTTTGGTCGGAAAGATTCACTTATTTTCTTTTATAGAAGATAGATTCTCGACCTCCGCCTTCCAGCTATTATAATGTATACTATAGTATAATGTTATACAATGCTATATTATACTATACTATAATGATTATACTATAATGTATAATCATGATACTGTACATATAAGTACACACCTCTATATATACACCTAGCAACCAAATACGCCGCTGAATAAAACATTGTTCATGGAAACTAGTAAACAATATATAAGACACTAAAAATAATCAGCTATCTCAGAATAGTCATTCGATTATGTGTGTGCCATATTCAGGCCGAAATTGGCGTTTTGAAGCCCAAAATAGTAGAAAACAACACTTTAATGGGCAGTGTCTCTTTTCTTGCTTAAAAGGGCCCTAAAACATAAAAAAATTCTTTCCTTGAGCCCTCTCTGGCCTTTCCACAACCTTTCGTCCAATACAATCGTCCCGACGAAAAAAGGAAAAACAAATAGTAAAAAAGTCACAAACACGGATCCACAACCACACTTATCGAGGTAAATACAAATTCAATTTTTTAAACAGAAAGAAAAACAAAGCCTCCGTTCCACGATCCTCATATATTTTATGTGTCATGTTGTAATTTCTACCAAAGTTGTACCACATTTTGGGCTGTAGTCTCCTTTGGTAAATTGAAACTTAATGCAGTTTTTGCTTTAGTTATTAGCGGAAAAATTAATTTCATTTAATCCATATCTTGCTTTAAAACTTCGGCTTTTAAGACTGACGATCCACTCGTTAGTTTAATTAACGTTCATCACTAGGAACGGTGGATAAGCGGTAACCTATACAAAGAGATTGAGGTGCTTCTTAGACTGGTGAAATACGAACCTACCAAAAATCAATTGCAAAAGGACTTCAACAGCTCAGTTTTCTTCACTGTAATAAGGAAAAATTCTTAATTTAAAAGAAGAAAACTTATTCAGCTTCAGGAATTCTGACTTCAAAATTCTAAATTCCAGCTTCTGGAAAAAAAGCAGAAGCTAGATTGGAACAGTTTATGCAAAATTACCTAACTTCATTGTGCTAGTAGGAGAACAAATAAAGTGCATAATCAATTTTACTAAATGCAAAGTAATTTTTCACAGAAACAAAACGCAGAATATATCACACTGGAAGTACCACAAACGGGGGTCAGGACCAAAATCTGAGCGAAAAATATATATATGTATATAATAAAATGGGTTAAATTTGAATTGGTCCACGTTCTAGTATGACTAAATAAGCCAATACGCATTAAAAAGGAAATTTTACAGTATTTTCCATCAACTAAGCAAATTTTGGAAAAATGACAGCTTAATTAGGGATTAATGAACAAAGGTAAACACTATTTTTAACAAAAACGTAGTTACAAGGACGGGGGAAAAAACTCTAAATTAAGTTAACGTCTGCTATCCAAGTTGCGAAAAGAAAACTATTCTAATATAATTTGAATGGTATTTACATTATAGGTTGAAGCGTAAGTTTTGATTGAACTATGAAGGTGTCGGATGCCGGGAGGAAAAATCTTAACCTTTGAGAAGCTAGTTTGTAGGGAAATTTTCTACCCCCCCCCCCCCCCAAAAAAAAACTTCTGAAAACATATGGTGATCCTAGTCCCCTCCTTTGTGAAGAAAGAAAGCTCTGCGCCCGGGCTAATATTCGCTAGCAGATACTCCTTTCAGTGACAATTTTATGAACCTCATTGCTCTTAACATTCTTATGATTGAATTATTATTTGAATTCTCGAATCAACCACCGTAATTAGATTGTCTAGGCATGCATACAACTTGGATTTCTTTTTGGTATTCGAAATTAAATATGGAAAACTAAATCATAAAAGAAATATAAAAATTAAAAATTGACTCAACTTAGAATTAAGCAGGAAGTTCAAACTAGTTAACACAGAAATGGCCATCAACGAAAAAGCCTTTTGCTCATAAAAAAAAACAACTAAATACCATTTTGTTATACCAATTTGAATGCTTGATTACCGATGACAATACAGATTTTCGTTCTTTCATTGTCAATCTAAAAATCTAGTCCGGGATTCTAGATTATCAATGAAGAAGTCCTGTTGTCAAATTGGGTTATAGAAATATGCACTAAAAGTTAAAACTTTGGAAATGAACAAATAGACTTTCAAAATGCATTAACGGCTATACGGGCTAAAAACAAACAAACAAAAAAAAAAGCATATAAAATATAGTTCAAACAAACCTTTTCGGATTGCCATGTACTAAGAAATTGCAATTTTAACAAACTTTGTTAACATTTCATTTTCACGGAGTATCGAACAGTTAAACGTAGAACCAGTAAAATTTCAATATGAATAGACCTTTAACTGTCTTGTCTCTGTATGAAGTTTAATTTCCTCTTGTATTTTCCTTCCCTATGGGGGTGAGGTCAAAAGTAAAATACACATATTTAGGCCTTTCTCAGCCACTATATAATTAAAAAGCCGGTATTTCACGTTTTAAGCTTTCTTAAGAAGGGGACGGGAAAAAACCAAAATTTCTATAATGAAACCATTTTGCTCAAATTAGCTTAAACAAAACTGAAAGATGATAATGACGAAAAGGCTATTAAAAAGCTTTGCAATGTTCTTTTTCATTATAATTAATATATTAGTTATACAGCCATCCACGGAATGACCAAAAAACACAATTACAGTCAGTTAATGTTCTGTTTACAGTTGTTCTGCAATGTTTTCTCACAAATTATCAAATAGAAAATATGTCGGGCTCTTGCTATGAAAAGAGCTTGCGTGGTAGCTAGAAAAGAAAAACGGCAAAGAAAAAGATCCAATAGAAGGAAATCAAATAGATTTTGTGACAAATTTCTCCAGTCCAATCGCAAAACAAGGTTAAGTTCACTGTTTTAAATCTTCCAACTAATTTTCATCGAATTTCTTAGAAACACAACTTTTTGAGTTTTGAAAACTAGCCAAAAATACAAAGGTAAAAGTTCGTTCTTGTTTTTAGGGGCGGGGGAGGGCTAGAGACAATTTTCTTGACGGTGGAATGGTTTGCCACTAATAAAGTTCATTTTATACATCCAAATATAAAGGTTTTTGTGTATATAAACAAATATGAATAGAATATGGCTCAAAACCTTACCAAAGCAGACAATCAAACTAAAAAAAAAGGTAATAGGCTATTATTCAAACAATTTTCTATTTCTGGCTACATAGAAACAAAACATGGCCTTCCACATCTAAAACCATAAGGTTCTTTCAAATTCGATGATAAAAAGCAAATCAAAAGCAACTTCAAGTAATACAAAAAAATAATTATTTGAAAGATAACATCGTCGTCCATATATACACACAACAACAATTAAAGCACGTACAAGGTAATAATATAACAAAATGAACTTTAGTATGTGAAACAAAAGAGAATTCACAATTCAAAAACAAAAGAGAATTGACAACTTGTGAGAGTAGAAACCAACAATAGTGTCGAAAAAAAAATAATACCATCTAGCGTTTGGGTTTTTTAAGCTTTTAATTGTGCTTTCTCATAAATTGAAATCAGGACATTAATATTACTGTAATTTTGCCAGTTACACTAACTTAGCTTTATTATTTCACCGAAAAATGCCAAATGCTAAAATGCTAGATGGCATCGGTGTTGTTTTTTTTGTCGACACTATCGCCAGTTTCGAATCTTATAAGTTGATCATACTCCTTGGGTAAAACACAAAAACACCGAACTTGTAAGCTTGCATACAGAATTGTTTAATCCACCAGTCATGTTAGGGCTCTAGTGAATGGAATAGTAAAATTTGCAAATGAGCTTGTATTTTTAATAGAGATTATACACTAAAACATACAACAAATATGTTCCTTCAACAGGCATTGATTAGCAGGGCAGCATTTCTGTTCCATATTATGTATTTGTTTCTAAGTGCCTCTCTGTAAATTGAGGCTGGATCGCGATATTTCATTTTAATTCTCTTTAAAATAATAAAAAATTTTGGGCATCGAAAAAACTTTAAAATAAAAAAGGAATAAAACACTTCAAATAAAAAACTACTAATCTTATATTTGATGCTTTGTTTAAGATATAGGAAAAACTCATGAAAGCAAAATAACTTCGCTCTTTGATATAGCAACCGGTTCATTCTAAAGGAGTTTTTGTTCAAATTTCGATGTTCTACATGGCCAATTGGAATCATCATCAAGTAAATAACCTCCCTACTAATTACCAACAGGATACCTGAAAACAGCGGATAGGAGAAATCCCCTAAATACAGAAAACAGGGGAAAGGAACAACCAAGGAAAAGTTGAGAAAATTAGAATATAACTGCACTTTTTTGGGATTTTATGACCCCCCTCTCCTCCCCTCTCTCTCATGGAAAACTCATTTGATAACCCTATGTGCCTTGAATTTCACATCACGGACATAAGATCTATGCAAACAGAAATACTCATGGTACTAAAGGAGACAATCACAATAATAAAAGTTTGAACTTGAAGGATGCTGCATAAGAAAAAGCCCAAACTTTTAATGACATGTCCCAACTATTGAAGTATTTTTGCCACTTGAAAACTCTTTTCCTATACACTGTGTTAACATATTGTCGTTTAACTGAATACAGAGATACACAAGCAAATTGCATTAGTTTATTTGAATCAAACGTCAACGTCATCAACCGTCACATTGTTTTGAGCCAGTCACATTATTCCTTACGCGTATGCCAGAAAGAGATTCCAAATAACCGATATCATTTTTCTTCAAATGTATGGTATCGCGTTATGTTTATTCATAAAAAATAACGATATTGGACTTGAGAGCATTTATCCTCTTGAATTTATTCATTAGGGTGGCTTAAATCCGGCAAAATTAAAAGGCAAAACTTTTCAACTAATTTTAAATTTTTACTATATTTCAGTCCAACAAAGTCTATTTTGTGCGAATTATTAAACATATTTTCATGCAATAATTATTCCAAAAAATCAAGGTATCATCTCCTTTGTGAACCAAAATAAAGTAATTACGAGTATTTACAGTCTCGACAAATTAAACTGAAAACATTCGTCCATCTAACTCACAAGCATATAGGTTCACAGGGCCAAAAATAGAGGCGGATATAAGAGTATCTTCCCCAGGGAACAGGAAAGGGTGTTTGACCGTTAAGAGGCCGAAACGTGCAAGATTTTCCTTCCTTGTTTTACCGTTTCTTAATATATCATTTTTCTAGGGGGGGGGGGTCTCTTGCCCGTCTGTACGTAGATACACACATACATACATACACATACAGATTGTATAAAATTAATGGAAAATAAATTCCTTTTAATTTATGAAACTTTAAACTAAAAAGAAGTTTCCTCTTTAAATCAACCAAACAGAAAAGTGCAATAGTAACACACTGGATCTCGTCAACAAAGGCATTAATACTATCACATAGAGAGGGCTTAACACATTTAAAAGCAAAACTAGTTATATTTTGACCTCATATTAAGGTTAAGATACATCCCTTAGAGAGAAAAAAAAGGAAAAGGATAGAAGAGAAGCATAAAGGTAACTAATGACATTATTTGTGGGTTCTTAACAAAAATGCACCGCTTTCTTTCTAATCAATCCAATTCTTAGTCGC
Organism: Artemia sp. Qi Xiang Cuo; assembly: GCF_049724085.1. Taxonomy (NCBI): domain Eukaryota; kingdom Metazoa; phylum Arthropoda; class Branchiopoda; order Anostraca; family Artemiidae; genus Artemia; species Artemia sp. Qi Xiang Cuo. The sequence continues at coordinate 37,615,223 of NC_142810.1, read as the reverse complement.
TTATTTATAAAAATTACTTGAAAAATAAACAATTATTAGATAGTAAAACATACCGTTTTATTTGTTTGGCTTTTCGCTTCTAAAGTTTAGACTATTCAGTCTATTGACGAATTTCACTGCCATGCCATTTTAATATAGTACGTCATATAAAACGTCTAATTATGTTTTATATAAACGACTGATAATCACACAAGAATGACCCCTAAGAGAGACAGAAGGGAGGGGGTGTCAACTGTATACAAAAATGCTGTTTTTTACCAACAATTTTCAGGAAGAGACGTCTTTTTGGATAATCATAAAGGGGGAGGGGGTTGAATAAAAGGGTATTTGTGATATAATCTCTAGGAAAAATATATCCTTTTTTTGTATTCAACTTTTTACCATCTGCTTAAAATTCCAAGTCTCCCCCCCCCCCTAAAGTTCCAAGGAGTTGGCACGCAGAGCCGATGCCTTCAAACTTCGGGCGTCTTAATTTAGCTTATGTGTCCACATTTGTCGACACACTGGACAATTTTGTCTGCATATTGCTTCTACCTTCCCCCCAATCAAAACCCTAGCTTCTATATCTCTCTCTCTCCTTTTTTGCGGGAGTGTAATATAATGAATTGACATTCATCTTGTGTAAAAACTACATCTTCTAAGAAGCTACATTTTCTGATACCTTCTCCTTTTGCATTGTTGTCGCCTTTAGAATCCAACAAATTAGAATTACGTAGAAATTAGGTTTTGCAAATTTCCTGCAGATATTTTAAAATTGGTCTGTTCACTCTTGGTAATAAAGACATTACAGCTAAAGAAACTTAATCCTCAGAAAAAGAAGAGATTCCTCGCGAAGCTTAGTTGCAATAAGCTAAAATCTAAAAATCACATAAGCAATGAAAACAGTTTAATGTTAACAAACGATACAATATTACCTACTTCTTTCCTTGACTAGCTCCAAAACTATTCAAAATATAACATTACACTTTTGGCGAGTGAACCTTGGAAGTTCCAAACATAAATTCAGACTAGTTCCATATAACGCTTAAATTAAACTCTTAGTATAAAAAAAAGAAAAGAATAACGAAATTTTCTTTTGCTTTTAATTGAATAAAAAAAATGAGCCTGGTAATTAACATCATTTGAGAAGTTTAGATGCCAAATCAGTAAGTTCATGATATAAGTAACGAAGTTTCAAAAGATAGATCATTACTGGTTCTCATTTTAAAAACTCTGGTGAGTCAACTGGTGATTAAAATCCAGGATCTTTGAATAATTGTTTATGTACTTCCTGTAATTGGGTATTAAAAGACGAGGGGTAAAAAGTACCCCCTTGGGGTATAAATGCAAAATTAGGGCTATTGAGAAGGAAACAATAAATTTCTGAAAGCAACTTCAAATAATCCTAAAATTCTTACTTATACCATTCCTAAAAGCGATTCACTTTATTTTACCCCGCACCCCCCTAATGTGCAAATATACCCTCATGCATTTTTCCGTTTCTTGGTTTCATCAACGTTGCCTTCTTTCCCTTCAAATCTATTCGAACAAAAGAGTTACATAACCAAGAAACGGAAAAATACATAGCAAATGGCCTATATAATTTGGGCTATATGTTTGAATATTAAGGGGGGGGGGGTAAAGTATAGTGAAGCGCTTTTAGGAATAATATAAGTAAGTATTTTAGGAATTTTTTTAAAGCTGTTTTCAAAATTTTATACTGTTTACTTTTAAATAGCCCCAATTGTGCATTGATACCCAAATTCGGTATCAATTTAAAAAGTAAAGAGCAAATCAAGTACTCTGACGCTAAAATTTCAGAAAATATCAAATGTGAACTTACTCCGTTTGACATTTAGAGAACTCATTTATACGTTGCTGTAGGGTGTTACAAAGAAATGAAACCAAATGAAGCATTACTATCCACACACAGACAATAATTTTGGCTTTAAGCAGTAAAGTCAAATTTTTCCCAGCTGATATAATTAACAGGATTATTATGTTTGATTTCGCTTTCGTCTATGAGCATCTCATTTAAATTTAAACTACAATTAGACAACAGGGGATCACTTGTGTTCGTGGTATCATAATACTGTGAACTTACATTACCGCTATAGCTTGAAGAACTCGAACTCACTGTGCTCTGAAGATCATTCATTGGTAGAGTTTGAAGAAAATGGGAAGAGACCATATTCTCAAACCAATCAGAGTCCATATCAATTGTATCCATTCGGATAGGCTCTACCTTAGCGTGCTCAATCACCATTGGTTCCTGTGGGGAGTTGGGAGGGGTAATTTCATCAAAATGTGAAAAATCCATTCGCTCATTGGTATCAGAAGTCACTAAGTCTGATAAGTCATAAACTGGCTTGTCTACTGTTTCGAACTGCATTAAGCTGTTATCTGGTTCAATAAACATGGGGGTTTCACTTTTATTTGAATTTTCAAACATAGAATCACAATGTGGTTCGATTCTGCGATCAAATACCGAGTCATATGCCAATTGGAAATTCATTTCTGGCCTAATTTCAGTTTCAGGCAACGAGCTTTTAGGTTTTGTATATTCATGGAAAATAAAGTTCTTCTTTTCACCTTTACAAATATCACTCACATTATCTCGACTCATACTTTCTTTCAGAATCGTATCAAACTTCTCACTTTCAGTAAGTAAAGATTCAAGTTGAATTTGCGTGTGTTGCGTTAAGGGAGTGATGGGTAATGGCGGAGGTGTGGGAGGACGGGTGAAAGTCAAACTTGATGATAAAGTGGGAGTGGGAGGCTCTTGTGCGGCACTAGGTGGTAGCTCCCCATTGCGAATCAAGATATCAAGTACATCATCAACCATTTGGCTTTTCACTGATTCTTTTTTAACTTCCAACATTCGGTTTTCAGACCCAGCAAAAAAGTGCGGGTACGAATGAGTTTCATATATTCTTGGCTCCGATATCCGGCTAGGTTCCACGGTTGACTGCACTAAATCAGCAAATGTTGGTAATGACGCCGATCTGTTGGAAATAAATAAAGAATCAGACTTAAATTCAAATTGTGTATGGATACTCTATATAACAACTGACACACCTTACATGAATAAATCTAGAGGTAAAATGCATAATAAGCTGTAGTAATAAATTCTCGATAAAATTAGGAAATAATGTAGAAGACTAATCGGGGGGGGGGGGGGACTATATGGAACTTTGATTTGGTCTCTTCTGACACTTTTTTGTGACACAGGATTTCAGCGTTTGCCATTAATCTACCACTGTTTGTCTCTGTCACTGTCTTGATTATAGATTTTATGTACACTAAGATTTAAACCGTAGTTTTTTAAATGAGAAATTCATTTTTTTCATCTTTTTTAATAGCTATTGTGTTACTAATTTACATTTTTTAATTATGCTGTGCAATATCATTCTTTACTTCTTCAATACACTTGTTATTACGATATGGATAAGATTGAACTGTTTTTTTTTCTTTTCTTTTTTTTTCTATTTTAAATTCAGTCACCCTTTTTACTTTTCTAGCGAGGTGATGTCTCTTAAAATTTCCACTTTTATTCTTTGTGTGGTATTTGTTTGAGGTCCAAGGCTCTTTAATTTTCTGTTTGTACTGACTTATACTTTGTTCGCTTTGGATTCAGATTTTTTTTTTTTTTTATTATTCACATATTTTTTGTTTCTTTCCTTTTCGATATTTCACCAACACCATCAAGCGTTAGGCATTTCTTGACATTTTTTCAAACTTTGCAATTACAAATTTCTCAGAAACTAAGATCATTAAAACAATAATATTTGTCAATCACATTGATTAAACAAATTTTGCCAAATTGTTACACTAAAAAGGTCAAGAAACGCCCAATGCCAGATGGCATTGAGGATTTTGTTTGCAACACATGCACCAGTTTACACCCTTATAAGTTACCGTACTCTTTGCCTACAGATTACGTGGACTTAGTAATTAGAATTCAATTAAAAAAATAGTTAAAGAATACAATTATTTGCAAAGCAAACGAAATAGGCTACCTTTTTGGCGTCTATTGATGCACAAAAGAAATAAGCAAACTAAAGAAAAGATGACCATACCCAAATTTAGAGCTAACCAGCGTTTGATGATTTTTTTTTTTTTTTAACAAAAAGTTTTGGTTTATTTTTAATCATCTATCTTTTCTTCATATTCATACTGAAAGAACAGCTCCATTCCAAGATATGGTTCTAAAAAGCACTGCATCTTCTGTATCTGAAGGGATTTAAGACTAGACTTACCTGTGAGGACCCCCAAGCTCATTATTAACTGGTTGAACTGGCTCTGGGTTTGGGTCAACCGACACGCTTATGGTCTTAGCCCATTGTTCTTCGCCATTTGAATCCAGCTGTATTTCAACCTTCAAACCAGCCGGCACTTCTTGAGACTGTAGCTTCTGCCCTTCTTCCACACTCTTTTTTTTCTTCTTCGATTTTTGCTTCGGGGGAGCAGGTGGAGCAGGCGCTTCCCCTAAAACAGCATGTTTGATACTTTGCAGCTGCTGAAGCTGCTGTTGCAAATGTTGCTTTTGGGCCCTGTGCTGGATATGCTGCTGCAATAAAAGTTTCTGCTGTTGTTTCTGGTCTACGAGTTCTGTATTTTTCAGTGTCTGCTGACGTAACAGTCCCTGCTGCTGGTCCAGCTGTTTGACGAGTTTTTCAATTTCAGCTTCTTTTTGGAGGATCACTTCTTGAGCAGTAAGCTGTACCTGAAATATACACATTAATTAGAATTAGAGAGTAAAAAAAAATATCACATGGGATGGTAACTGCAGAAAATTTCCCTCGACTGAATTTAAATTGATCAAATTTTACATAGCATATACTGCATTTAAACTGAACTCTATACGCAGTCAGCTGCAAGCCATGACCCACAAATAAAAGAACATCTTCAGGGGCATCAGTTTACAAAGCTATAGTGCGAGGGAGGTGGGAGGAGGCAAACTTATTTTTCAAAACCTAGAGGGGGTAATTTTGTTGTGCTTTGACTTTTATCAATAAACACCAACTAAGATGTTTGTCAATGGAAATACCAAAATAAAGTATTTGTCAATGAGTATACCAAAAGAATGTTTTTTCTAAAAATCTAGGGGGAGAGGCGACAAAAATTCTATTAAAACCCCTGGACATCTTTTACTTCAAATTGAATATTCACAAGACTTATTTACAATTCGTACTCTTCTTACAACCGACTCAAGCGTCCAAACAGACAACCGAAGTCCCAGTCAAGTGACAGTGTAAATCTGTTAGCTGGCCAGGCACATATATCCCTCCCTGATCCTCACAGCATGGCTGCAAACCGAATTTCCAGAAGAGGACAGACGATACCCAGCTTGTTGGTCAAGAAGGAGTACAAGCCAAAACTGCATAAAAGCTTTCAGATGGCTCAGATTCATATTTTAATAAAGAATTAAGGTCTATCTTGGGGCAGTACAAAATATTAAGTAGCTGTAGCATCGGCCTGGTCTGCCAACCACCTAGTGCCAAACGAAAAGCAGGTCGTCCCTAAATGGGGTAGGAAGATCTTGTAGGAAAGGTTTAAGAGGAATTGGAACTTCTTGGGAGAGCGTTGAATAGATTGTGATGGAGAAGAAATGTGCGTAGCTACATTGGCCTTGGGCGGCTTTTTGCTGCAGTGCGTTGTTAGTAGTAGTAGCTGCAGCAGAACAAAAGAACTTTTGTTTTCTACTCATTTGTTAAGGGAAATCTAACTTTATAACGTTTACATGTAAGCACCAATATTATTATTAACTCTCTCACCATTACGCTTTGGGAGCCAATACAGTGGCAAATAATTTTCCACCAACCCAACCTATCTTCTGATTATTTAAATGAATATAACCAAGTGACGAAGGAACAGACACAAATTTTGTAGTTAGGGTAAAACAACTGAAAAATTTCCGAAAAAAAAGTATTTGTCAAAAGTGAATCTAGTTTATTCTGAAAATAAATTAAGAGTCGTTTTTATTTACTCTCGATATATTACTAAATACCCATAAATTAATCATCTACGTATTTATTTACGTAAATGAGCCATCCTAGTCAAGTGGTTAGCGCGCTAGACTTGACTATATTTTGTTCCTGAGGGCGGGGTTCGAGTCCTGGTGTCACTGGTTATTTGGTTTGGAACGGGTGCACCGGTGTGACTATTCAAGCTCAGCAGAGAGTCGACCCAGCTCCAAATGGGTACCTGGAGAAATCTGGGGGAAAACACGAAAAGCACTGGATGATTTGCCCCCAAACCCACATTGCACTTCCAGAGGAAGGCAAAGAATCAGGAGATTGGTACCTGCGCTACGCAGACCATTGGTCAGCATGCGAGTTTTTTAAAAGCATTTTTTAAGTGTTTATTTTAGTCATTTTCTTTTATTGTAGAGCCAAACTCTACTTATTTTGCTGTTTATATAAATAAAGGTTGGAACTAGAAAGAACAAAACTCAAAACCACAGCAAAAATTTCTTACATATGAACAATTAAACGTTTGTCGACTAATGAACAAGAAGCCAAAGGATACTCGAAGAAAAAAAGTAAAGCAAACTAAACGGAGTTTAGAACGCCTCAGATGGGGTAGAAAACTAAACCGGGTTCTATGCATACTTAACGAAAACCCCAGTTGCAAGACCCGAACTGGAATTCTAGCTTTATTAATTTTAACGAATTAGGAGAGAAAGGGAGTTTAATTGCGCGCAATCTTTCGTAGTTCTGCAATGTGATTCGCCAAAGAAATCGGTAATACTTACTTAGAAGCTTATGAATTTTATATGGGAACCTATCTCAAAACTATTTTAATATGTGAGCACCAAAAATCAAATATAATAAATAATAAGTAATTAAAAACAAAAGAAACTTTAAATTGCTGCTTAAGCATCGTGAAAGGAGGAGCTTTATTCCCAAATTCCTTTTTGGGAATTTAGGAATTGGGAGCTCTGGGAAAGACGCTCGTTTAAATTTATCTAATTTATTGCCCTTTTGTTTACATACAATGTGAGTAACATGTTCTGATTCTTAGTTTATCCAGTTATTTGGCCTTTGTTTTGCGCCTTTTTAACAGAATAAAGAACCTACGTGAATATAAACTTAAGCAAGAAAGTCAGATTCTTCTCTGTTTATGTATCTCTGTAAATGTAAACAATCTTTTACACACATAAACCTAGATAATCACTAATCTTTTTTTTGTACCCCCGCCAATCCAATCTTTTATGTAAGTCCCACACTCCGAACGAACATCCTAGATACAGCGCTGCCAAGGACAGTCATATGATTATGGCTCTAGGACATTTTATACATGATTGTCTCTCAAGCTAAATGTTTCTGAAAAAGTCCATTTAAGAAACCAAATTGTGTCCTTAGTTTTACGACTAGTACCCTAGCATTGCAATTATATATATATATATATATATATATATATATATATATATATATATATATATATATATATATATATATATATATATATATATATATATATATATATATATATATATATATATATATATATATATATATATTGCATATATGTGAAAATAAGCTAAAATAGTCAATTTAGAAAATTGAAAATTTTGCCGAACAATCTATAGCAAGATAAAAACAAATAAATTTTTACATTTTATAAAATAGGGCTCATCAGAGAGATATCAACAGCCTTGCATGTCGATATTTCCTGAAATTTAACAGAATCAAAGAACAGACAAACACCATTTAACGGGTTGGATTAGTTTCTATGACCACAAATAGGGACAAAGTGGGCATAGTTACTTCAGAGACTCACGTACACGAAACAAGGTTGACAACTCTGAAAGAGGGAAGAAAACTGTTGGAATGCCGGCCTACACACCCGACGACAAGATATCTAAAATCCTCTGTGCCCTACTACGTCGGATGCTGCAACAACAGTGTCCTGAAGTAGAGGTGACGGTTCATCATTTGCATTTTTTTGGGTGTTGTGTCTTTTTGTGTTTTTCTTTTTTTGTGCTTAAATTGATGATATTGCATGATAAAGATAATTAAAGATAAATTAAATTGTTATTGCAGTATGATAAAGGGAACGGATAAAGATAATCATTATCATTATTATTATGGTTCCGAAAGTTAAACTAATATAGTGAGTGAAACTTTTAAATTATGTTTGAAAGTGACAGTTATTGAGATAGTATCATCTCAGGCAATCGGTTCGGTATATGGTTAGAAAAACATAATACAGAAGCATTTTAATGTCATTAGTCTCTGCTTTGTATTGATTTCCCCCATGATTTCCCTATAGGGAGGGGGAATGAGGAATAAATGTGGAAGGGCTCTTCCCCAACGTCTCATTTCCGCTTTACTGAGAGAGAAATGAATTTTGGAGTTTTCTTTCTTGCGTCATAGTAAAAGAACTGATTAAACTTTCAGCATTTCTTTCGATAGCCAGTGTGTCTCAGATAAAAAAAAATTGTTTTGCTGCAAATACGATCTTAATTTTCATCATTACTTTCTTTTTCAAATCCATTCCTTTCAAGTGTTCTAAAAATCTATTGCCTAAATAAATATTGTAATTTAATTATTCTAATCATTTGTCAGTAAATCGTAAATTATATACTAAGCTTTGGCTAATATCATTGAAAATGAAGAGGAAATTACACTGTTTTTGGTAATTCCAATCAGTGAATGGAATCACGGCCGCTTAGGGATTATATTCATGCACTACGATCGTTTGAACCAAAGAAACATTTATTTGTTCTACTGCACCAAAAAAGGATATTAGAGAAAAAGAAAACTAAATATTAAAAAAAAGGTTACCCATCGAATTTTTAATTGCGTGCCCTATATAATTCGTACGTTTTTCTCCCTTTCAGCTTGACCTGTGTCATTCATGTAAATGGATTTTTTCTTTCAAAATTATGAATTTCCATATATTTTTTTTCCAATCTTGTATGCTATATATTAAAATTTTTGAGTATAAATAAATCGGCATTTTCTTCTGTACCATGCGTTAAGAACCAGAATCTAACCTAAATCTACTTACTTGGCTAGTTGAATCGACACTGATCAGGTTTAGGGTGCCATTTTCATCAGTTAAACTCATTATTTCCTTCTTAAGCTGTTGAGGCATAACTGGCAATGGTGGGGGAGTCGGGGGTCTTTTCTGAATTTCAACAGCTTGATTGGGTGTGAATCTAATCTCATGGCTGATTTGATTTGGGGCGAGGTCAAGCAACGCGTCGGGTGTTGACAAAGTATCTCTCTGATTAAAATCGAATTCAATATCCATGTTCAATAAAGTTGGAAGTTGTGGAGCGGGAGACAGTCCAAAATTACTAGTTGGCGAGACGAGAGAGTAAGAATTTCCAAGTAGGTTGCTTCCTTCCAAGCTGCCTACAGAAGATCTTCTATGAGCAGTAGAGTCCATAGGAGATGACGGAAACTCTATTTTTACACCTATAAACAAAATTTAAATAGTAAAAAAATACATTCCTAAAATACAAACAGTTCTCATAAGGCTTAGTTGCCAGTTATGCAAAAAATGAACAAAGACGCAAAAAGCCTAAAGTATTCCCACAAGTACAAAAACTATGTCCCACGATTTTCTCAAAACATCTTAAATCTATACCTTTCTTTCAGCATTCTTACTCATAAGAGTAAGAATGCCGTTATTACAGTTAAGTTCAAAACAGTTAACGTTTCCTCCATTCCTCTCTCTCAGAAAAAAAGATAAAAATATGGATTATCGCAAAATGTGATATTCATTAATTCTAGTAGGACCAAAATGAATTTTCCAACCCAAATCTTCTCTTCAATCAGTTGTAAATATCTTTCATTAATCAGTAAATAATTTCGTTTTATCGGTTTTTACCTTCTTGATTTTTAATGTGCTCCATTAAATCTATAAGATGTATATTTTACAGAATTACAAAAGGCACGACCTATATTTTTTTTAAATTGTAAATATAATGAAGAAATTGTAGATAAATGTTTTAGTGCCTTAAGAGTGGAGTAATGTGTGGAATACTGAGGAAGATAAGTTAAGGTTGATTAAACTGAATGTAGAAATTTCTGGAAATGAGAGGAGAGAGCGAGCTGTGGTGTTGATTGTGATGAAATTATGTGAAAATGTATGGAAAAAAGGAAGAAGAGAAAAGGGATTGAGTTAAGAAAGTTAGTCATGATTGTAGGAGAATGATAGCGCGTTTAAGTGAGACTAAAGGGTGGAAAGAACGAGTGGATATTGAGTGGATGGAGTTATTGGTTGAAGAGTTTATTGGAAAGAGGTAGGTTACGTTTGAGGAGATATGTTGTGAGTGTGTGTGTGTGTGAATAGAAATGGGTAAAACCGCGTTGCCAGTTTTTTAATTTTGTTTTTTGTTTTATTTTTGGAATTAAATAGTAGCCGAAGTATAGTTAAAACGGAAAAATGAAAAGATAAAGTTGAAAAGTGGTATCATTATAACTTTCTTTGAGGTCTTTGTAATTTATAAATATGTTGGTGTATTTGTTTTATTATTATTAATTTAATTAGTTTATTTTGAATTTTTTATTATTATTGTTATTTGTTTTATAGGAGACATGTAGGGTCACCATCCGGAGGAGTTTAGAGGTATGGTAAGAAATAGCCACTGTATGAAGGACTTCCTGTTGGGGGAGAACGCCCTTACCCACGGAAATGGCAATTTTTTTTCTTTTATTGGAGTGTTTTTGGTAGTATATGGTGAATTGAAGTGTGTCCAGTTCGGCTGCTAATTAATAAAAAAAAAGAGTAGCTGACGTCAAAATTAGATGTATTTTGAATTTAAAATTTATCGTCGCTGAGATGAGAGGAGATGGGATTTAAAAATATATATATGTTAAAAAAAAAAAAAAAAAAAAAAAAAAAAAAAAAAAAAAAAAAAAAAAAAGGCAGGACCTATAAATGTTAGGAGTCTTTTATGAAAGAGTGTATATAAGACACGTTCCAGAAACATGTAAAGTAAAAAAATGCATATTGCAGAGGAATTAAATAAATTCTAATCATATGTGGTTTATATTCCTTAGGCTTAATTCTTAGATATATTCCTCTTGTATTCTAAACTTGGATACTGTTCTAAAACTTATTTCAAACATTTATTGGAGTATACGAAATAACCACTGAGTTGCTCACTTTCCGCTCAAGTTACTTCGGGCGAAAGATTTTGTTCAATTATGCTGTAGGAATTCTGTGCAACATTGTCAGAAGGGTTTTATTTGACTTACAGCTAACTTCTTCGAAATAAGAGCAGAATGGAAAATACTGTCATTTATACTGTGTTTAAAAGATGATACAAGGAAAATAAAACTAGATGAAAAGCTTCATTCAGCAAGTATTCTCCATATTTAACAAATGTGTGGTAAGTGGTAGAGGCGAGTAAAAATTTAATTTTAAACCTGAACCTACTTCAACTGAAAACGAAAACTTTCTGCTAATTTTCCTCATCTGATTTTTTTTTCTGGGGGGGGGGGGGATTCATAATTTATTTATATTTAACTTTTGGAGTATATAATGGTACTGAGCACAAAGAAGATTTTGAAAATAGAGACAAATCTACAAGTTTATACAAAGTAATACCTTAGAAAAAAGATATGAGAATACTTTAGCCTCGAATGAATTTTCCTCCAAAAATTCATCCCTGTATATTTCTGAATTTTGTCTCTTTGAATCCTTGCTTGAGTCTTGAAAGCCTGACAGCCCTATCAGTAATCAAACTTAACAAATGAATGTATTCAAGTTGCCTTCTATTTAATGTACAGTTTTTTATGTGAAAATTAAATCGAATGTATATAGAAATTTCAAATCAAGAGAAGACTGAAAGAAACTTAAATCTATTTCAAATAGAATGATTGTCCTTGACCAGGGCTTCCCAAAGTTTTTTCATTCACGACCCCATTTACGATTGCAAGTTTCCTGGCGACCCCATATAAATATAACTGAAAGACAAAAAAAAATTTTTTGATGATTCATTTATTAGATAACAATATACATATAAACATGAAAAAGAATAGTTTTAGAATTTGTTTAGAAACATACAAAAAAAAAATTATATATATATATATATATAAATTATAAAATAAGATAAAAGTTGAAAAGTTGTATTTATTATATTGACAATAATTATATGCCCTATTTTTCATCAAAATTGAAATTTTTGCAATAACATAAATAAAAGAAAATTCTGACCTGAACGCAGTCGTTGGGTGGTAAATATTAAATTAAAATGAAAGGAAAAAATTTAGTGAGATGGATGTGCCTGTTTTTTACTGCATAACAAATTCAATCTTGGTGAATGTTTGACACTGTTGGACGTAAGACCTCTTCAGCTTTTTTTACTGATGAAAGATATTGGGGTTTGATATGTGGTAAACCTCAGGGAGTAACTTCACATAAATATGTGGTGTTGAATGGCAGAAGAACATATAATGCCATATCTGCGATTGTCGGGAATTCAATTCTAGTTCTGATCCAGAATTCAGTCAAGGGCTTTTTTTGGAAATTGTAGTTTTAAGTTTGAATCACTCGAAAGCTCAGCAAATTCCTCTTGAGCTTAAAGTGCCATGTGATCAATCTCAGTTAAATCAATACAAAATGGTTTTGAATCCAAGCTACCTTTTTGAAATCAATATTTAATATAAAATATGTACAAGACAATGTTTCTAGCTCTTTTAAGTGATCTAAAATAATTTTTGCAATATAAGTTTTACAATGATTTCTCTCGATTACAAAATTGTCGACACTGGAAAATATTTCGAAGTTTTTTTTCTATCCTCTCTTTCAAAATTTTAGTCTTTTTTCACAAAACTTTCAGTTTTATCGTTAGAAGTAAATATATAGCAATTCTTTTCTTGAAGAGACAAGTTGAGATCGTTTAATTTCGCAATAATATTCGACAAACAACACAGCTTGGATAAGTCGTTTTGAAGAAAAGCAGCAAGTTCACATCTTCGTTTGGTTAAGAATAATTCAGTTCCTTCTTTTAAAAATAATAATAATCTTAAAATTTGACCTCTTCACAACCATCTTATTTTTGCATGAAATAATAAAGTTGTATAGACGAAATCCATATCCTTACAAAGATTTGAAAATAAGTGACTGTTAAGGGCATGTTTCTTAATAAAATGTATAATCTTAACAGAATTCTGAAGACATCGTTCAATTATAGTGTAAATTTTTTTGGCTGCAAGGGCCTCTCGGTGAATAAGGCAGTGAGTAAAAGTTATATGGCCATAATGAGTAGCTTGAAAAAATGATGTAAAACCAATGTTTTATCCCGTCATCGCTCTTGCACCATCTGTGTATATACAACAGCAATTTTTGCATCCTAGACTTTCAGTCTTTAAGAATTCATCAACTATACAATATATGTCTTTTCCTGTAGTGTGTTATAAATATTTGACTTTAATATTTAAACATTTGACTTTATAATCTCTTGCGACCCCATTTGGGGTCGCAAATCATAGTTTAGGAAGACCTTTCCTAGACTGAACATACTTGCGCATATTTCACAAAAGGGGTTTGATACCCATCAAAATCGACACTGGACGGTTTTTGAAAATGCTGAATAGAAATCTAAGGCTACTACTGCAATTAACAAATCTGATATCCAAACATAATAAATATAGATTTCGCAAACGTGGACATGTCAGGCGTTTTAGAAACCAGAGTTCTGCATTGATTTTCAAACTGTATGATCGGAGAGCCTGGAGATGGGTGATTGGCCTTCCACGACCCGGAAAAGACACAAACGATTCGGGCCGCCATAAACAGTTTCTAACGATAAAATTAATGTTTAGAATACAAAAAAAAATTGTTTGTCAGGAATCAGTTTAGGACAAAGACTACATATGGCTAGAATGAACTTCTACTACAATTGTTTTTACTTTACATGTACCTTCAACTATAATGAAGATTGTATAACAAAAAGCATTATGGGTCACGCCCTTTCAGATTCTGTATAACCAGCAAAATTCAAGAATCCATGGAACTCATTCAGACATCAAAAAGGTTAACATAATGTTGATTTATTCATTAATAATATATATTAAATCCCATCCGAAGACAATAAACTGGTAGCCAGAACTTTGATCTTTACCCTGCTAGAATGGCAAAACATTGCCAAAGTTTCGTGAAATTTCGCACTGAGTATCAGCTTTACTACTGTGCCTAAGTCCATTTTTTTTCCTTAGAAAATTCATGGCAACCTCTGTGGTTCGATGATATGCTGCTAGTCTTGACGATTAGATACTCATCATGCATACTGGTACCTATCCATAACAGAGACAGCACTGCCTAATAAGAAAATGAATCTCTTAGTGAATTTTTGGGTAAAACTCCTTCAATATTACTTCCATGAAATTCCAAGGGTTTTCTCATAATGGCTAATATGTTGCAAAATGAATCGGCATCCAACAAGTTGAAGCCACAAAAGTTTCCGATTCACATTTTCATCATGACAGCAAAAACTCAACAAAGCGACAAGCGCTCCACGCTTTAATTGTTCATGTCCCGCAAATTATTTAAAATATAACCTGTCAAGAGTGGCCTTGAGTAAGGGCCAACATTGAATTCAAGCCAACTTTAAATCCAGCGTAAAAAAGAGTTTGAACGAGGGAATTGTCTTTTGTTCTAATTGCCAAGAAAAATGAATACTTAGCATCATATGTCCAAGTTCTTCGAGGGATTGGTAATCTTCCGGCACTTTTAAGAGGATATTCCTCGTACTCTCCCTGTCTGCAGATTTGATTAGCTTCCTATCCAAAGACATCTTTCAAAATATATTTCAAAGGCTTTAGATAATAACCAGAATCAAAATTAAACACATAGCGATAGTATTTATTATACTACTACTACTGACAGCTCACTGCACCACCAAGCCGCCCGAGGCCAACACAGCTAGGCACGCTTATTCTCCATCCCAATTTATTCAAAGACTCCCTCTTTACACCCTCCCAAAAAGTTCGTGGTAGAACCGTCCAAGAAGTTCTGTCTTAACCGTCTTAGCCGATTGGTTAGCCCGCTGGGCTTGAAATCCTTTGTCTGCGAGGACGAGGGTTCGTGTCCTGGTGTCAATAATGACGAAGACCACACTGCCTTTTCATCATAAACAACAAAATACAAGTAGAACAATAGGGGAATTTTTTCTATAAGACAGTAGAATGCGAACTGTAAATGAATATTTCAATCGTATATCCAAGGGTCGTCCTCAGCAAAACAAATGAAAACAATATAAAAGAAACCCACATCAAAATACAATACATTAAAACTAAAATCTTGTTAAAACAGTCCTAGCATCATTACTTCAGGCAAGTTCAACCACGACTGGTACACCAAGTGAGGTGAAAAAAGGCAATTCGTTCAAGTGAAATAAAAGCAGTTAAAAACAAGCTTTAATCCTAATCTAGCCTTTTTGGCCGCTAGTCTAGAAGGCCTAACTATAACAGGTTCAGTGGTGTTGTTTACTGGTTTTGTAATATAATTTGTTAATTTATATTACATTAAATTAGTTGTATTATATCATAAATTATATTATATTTAATTTAATTACATTTGTGTATAAGGCATTTAGTGAGTATTCCCGCAAATCCCTATTTAAAGAAATATTATCATTTAGCTTGAGTCTAATTTCAATTGTCTCACTTTTTTCAAAAAAAAAATCACTTTTTTCTCACTTTTTTTTTAATTTGGAAACGGGTATCCTATTGTCTTTATTAATAAGACAATTAGCCTTGGATTGGAAAGACACTCCCATAAAATCAAGGGCCTTTCACCTTGTGAGGCTCCCGCCAAGCCCTAAAATATAATCTATCTATAATCTATATATCCCAAAAGTCACTACAAATTAAAAAAAAAGTTTACACACAAAATAACCTGTATGTAGTATTTACTAATAATATAAAAGTCATGAACTTCCTTAACTCTGGTAAAGATAAAACCCCAGTTACTCGCCAAGTTCAATCAAGTTCAAACATTTTATTATTAACATATACATGTATATAATTGACATAGGCCCATGGGGAGACAAGCTCGAAAAACTAGGCCTAGACAAAGATACAATACAAAATTACGCTACAATACAAAGATAATTACGACGGCAAAGATACAATAATACAAAAATAATATGAAAGTAGCAGCTAGCCCAGGATCCAAATATAAATATATATATATATAAAAAAAGATCAATATTATTAAATATAAATTCATACTAAAAGATAGCCGAGAGGCCCACATTCACTTAGAACAACAATCCAAACAAATAACTTAGTCATATTAAAAAGACACTTAATTAAAAGTAATCCTGAACTAAATGAAATTTAAGATTCCTTTTTATTAAATGGATAGAAGAAAATTTATCAATAAAATCCTTGTGAGCATCCCAGCACCGGGCTATTGACACAAACGGGGCGAATTTAGATCTCTCAGTACTATGCTTGTCAATGTAGATACTCTTTTTTTTGTCGCGTGTTATAACGATGTAAATCTTGTGATTGGGAGAACAAACTTTGATTGAGGTAATATGGCGGTAATTTCTTAATGTCATAATTAAATTTGAAAATAATTGCTCCAAAAGTAAATTGTTGAGAAACTGGAAGTATATCTAAATAAGTATATAAAGATGCTGCAGAAGACTTATTTGGAAGTGAAATAGGCAATGAAATAAAAAGTTTGAGGATTCTTACTGCTTTATTTTGTAAAACCTGTATTGGTTTAATAAGGCTTTTAAATGTAGATAAATATACTAGAGAACAATAATTAATATTAGACTGAATCAGAGCAAAATAAATGCTTCGTAAAGCAGAGTAGGGCAAATAATGCTTCAACCTCCGCATTAAACCAACATACCTTGAAATCTTTAAGCCTATATTTTGAATGTGTGTTTTAAAAGATAATCTTTCATCAATCATAAGTCCAAGGTACTTTATCACATTCACCCGAGATATTGATAATAGATACTTTGAAGAAGTAACTCGGGTAATACGAGGGCATATATTTGACTTCCTGCCGTAAATTATGAAATTAGTTTTTGATAAATTCAAAGCAATAAAATTTTCAGAACACCATTCAAGAACATTAGAAAATGCAGTATCAAGTTTTGCCTCCAACTCCTCGTCATTCCTCTCAGAAATTGAAACTGCCGTATCATCAGCAAAATGTTTGCTGAGACATGGGATTGCCAAAGCGCGGTGAAGATCATTTATATAAATTAGAAAAAGCAGAGGACCTGGAACAGAGCCCTGAGGTACCCCAAGCGTCGATGACTAAGGAATAGATAAAGAGAGGAAATTACCTCCATCTACTCGTTGCCTTTTCTTATCGAGTTAAGATACAACTACATCCAATGCCGATCCGCGCACTCCACAACCATCCAATTTATGAAGAATAATACAATCGAATATTGTATTGGATGCTTTTTTTAAATCCAAATATATTGTTGCTGGAATTTCACCTCTATCTAAGCATTCATGAATATATTGGATGAGAGCAATGATAGCGTGTTCAGTATTGTGTCCAGACCTAAAACCAAACTGGGAATTTGTGAAAAAATTAAACGATTTAAGAAAGTCATAGAGCCTCTCATAAATTGCCTTCTCAAATATTTTAGAAAATGCTGACAAAATAGAAATAGGGCGGTAATTTGATGGGTTTTTAGGAGAGTCACCTTTGTGAAGCGGAATTATCCTCGCTTCTTTAAAACCAGACGGGAAAACTCCATTTTTAAACGAAAGATTAATTATGTGCTGTAATGGCAAAATTACTGCAGACAATATTTTTTTTAACAATTATAGAACTAGACCCGTCAATTCCCCCTGAATTACATAGATTTAAATCACACACTATTTTTATTATTTCAGACCGAGAAATAGGCGCAAGAAAAATTAAATTACATTGAGGAGATGGAAGGTATGAAGAAAAATGTTTATTACTACGTGAATCAAACTGGTTCATTACCGATGAAACAATTTTCTCTCCTATACTAGCGAGATAAGTATTTAAAACATCAGCCACTTTCTCCAATTTGTTAGTAGTCGATCCATTTTCTAAACTAATAACTTCAGGCAACTTAGAATTCCTTTGTTTTTTTATAATAGAATTAATTAAAGACCACTTTTTGCGAGGAGAATTTTGAGCTTCTTCGAAAGACTCTTTAGCCTATGTTATACCTATGTTTCGGAAATACCTATCTTTAGACAGTTGTATCAGTGCGGTTAATTTATTTTTGAAGATTTTAAATTTTTTAATATTATAATCAGTTGGACTCTTTAACTGCTTTTTAAATAGCTGTGTTTTTTTCTTAACTGATATCAAAATTCCAGGCGTTTACCACGGCCTTATAGGAAATTTTTCTCTGCAAATTTTCCTCGTAACAAATGGGCAACTAGAATCAAGGCAGCAATTGAAATTTCTTAGGAAAGTATCAGTTGCCACATCTGTATCCTCCATGGATATTACATCCTGCCAATCCAATAGACCAAGGATTTCATGCAGACGCTTTAATGTTATTTTATTTATTAACCGTACTTGACGTTCCCTACTTACCTGCGGTATTTTATAAGTAAAAGCTAAATCTGAAACCAGCAGGATATGATCCGATATATCACTTAAAACAGCAAAATTTGCTTTAATTGGTAAGGATGTAAAAATATTATCAATGAGAGAAGCAGAACTAGGTGAAATTCTTGTAGGTATCAGGCAAGTAGGAAGCAGATATGCAGAAAAGCAAGAAGACAATAAATCAACAGAAGCTTTATTTGAAGCTTCTAGAAGGTCAATGTTGAAATCTCCGGAGAGGATAACATCTTTATTTTGAAAATGAGGTTGATGCAAAAAATCATGGAGTTTAGAGAGGAAAGACTTGACTGGAGAAGAAGGAGGTCGGTATACTACGCAAAAAACTATATCTTTTTTTCCAAGACTAATTTCAGTTACCATTACTTCAAAAAGCATTTCCTCATGAGAACCTTCTAGATTTACAAGGCGTCGAAAAGAAATACCATCTTTAACTAATCCTGCCAAACCACCTTGGCGCCTAGTCAGTCGGTTTTTGAAAGTAAATTGATATCCAAGAAAAGTAATATCAGGAGCCGTGTCTATAAGAAAAGTCTCACAGAATCCAACGACATGACAAGATAGCTTATGAACTACATCGACAAGATCATCCTGTGAACTAAAAAAACCTCTACAATTTAAGAATCCTGTTCTCACAACCCCGGTACTGGGAAGATCAGAAACCTCGGAAGGTAATTTATATCTACATTTTGGAAAATTAATTAGCCCACCATCATTTATCTCATTTCCAAAAAATTTATCATGGCTCTGTAAAATGGAAAAGTCAAAAGGGTTAGACTCTAGGTCTCTCAGTCTATCCCCAATACAATTATCATCCAATGTAAATAATCAGAATTATGATCAGGACTAGCAGAAACTTACGCAAAATGCACACCGTCTGAGTCTTAACCTAGCAAAAGCAACTGAACCAGGGAAAACTCGAAAATAATGATGAAAGAAAAAGAAACTGCTTGAAAATAAATAGAAACAAGAGAAAGAAACTGAACTTATTCATTGTAACATGAAATGCGGATTGCGGATACAGAAAAAATTATTGTACTCAATTACTTCATATAAATAGAAACACACAAAAAAGACAGAAAATAAACTTATAATAAGCTACAGAGGGACAAAAAACCTCACAAGAAAAAAAAATAGTAGAAGCACACAAAAAAGACAGAAAATAAACTTATAATAAGTCTACAGAGGGGCAAAAAACCTCACAAGAAATAAAAATAATAGATCCTATGAACAGAGAAACATTACATAAAGTAATAAAAATAATCTCTCCAAAGGAATGTCATTATTAATCACCGTAACTAGTCAATCTTAGCCCACAGTGAAGACGGAGACTTTTTACACTCGAGCCATAATTTGCTCCCTTTTTGTTTAATACGCGTAAGATGAACCGAACCCGAATCACGAATGTCCTTTTCCTTAGACAATAGCTCATTCCGTAGGAAATTTAGCTTTGGTGGGAGATCTGTGCAAATCCGGATCCCACTACCCTTCAACTTATTCACCTCACTGAGAATCGTCTGAGTGCTATGATCTGTGTCTAGCAATATAGAAACAGGGGCCGGTCTAACACTAGTTTTTCTACTAGTGATGTTTGAACTTCTATTTCTCGCAAGGCGATAACACTTGGTAAGAGAAATGTCCTCGGTAACTTGCAATTTGTCAGAAAGAAGAGACTTTACGTTGCTAGTCACTGATTGATTATGCTTTTCAGTAGGCAGACCATGAACAATCAAATTCAACTTTCTTTCTCTCACTTCGATGTCCAAAAGCTTACTCTCCAAATCGTTATTCCGCAATTTTTCTTGCTCTAGATCATTTCGAAGCTTTTCAGATTCCTCTCGTAGATTCGCATTTTCAGCTGATATTTGCCTAACTTCATCTTGAAGGGAAATTATTGAGACAGAAAAACTTTTCTGCTCTGCTATTATTTTATCCAGCAACGCCTGAATCCGTTTCATTCCTTCATCAAATTTTGCTTGAGTGACAGCCATAATGAGTGCTATAATCCGCATGTAGAAGTCTATACTTGCATCAAATTACGCAATGGCAAAGTCCAAAACAATATCAAATTTAATCCTTTTAACTTTAAAAAGTAATCCGATTATAAGAGTTCACTCTTCAATAGCTAGATACTGACTCAAATACCATGTAACTGTAGCAACTACTGTGTTGGTCAAACCCATCAGAATTTAGAAAAACGAACAATCAAACAAATATTACATTGGTTGGTCGGTGTATTTACTGATTACGTAGTGAAGGCTTTTATAATACCAATATTTTTTATTATATATGTTATTAGCGAATTGCACATGTTTATCAGGTCATTTATAGAATTTTCATTCTAGTACAACGAAACTCTCTAGTGGAATGGCAATTATCAGAAAAAAAGTGATATATTTCAAAATACTTGTCGCATGTGTTGTACGACATGCAACCCCCACAATACCAAACGCTGAGCTTAATCTGGCATAAAATAAAATTTTAATATGAATAATTTATTTTAAACATTCATTTTTCCTAACATAAAACCCTAAACTGGAAAAAAACATGAATCATTCATTCTTAAATATTGGCTTAGAATGAGTTGGAGGTTTAACTCATACAAAATGAAATACTACAACCAAAAATAATTTTTATATGTGAGGTGCGACATGCAAAATCCATAATACCCAACGTTGAGTCGAACTTCCATAAAATGAAGTCTGCATAGATGCTTCGTCCAAAAGTAATTCCATACCAGTCGAACTTTACCAATCAAGTAAGGAAAAATTGAGCAGAAAGAAAAGCTGTTTTTAAAATAAAATGTCCTAATTACTCTGAGGTCAAGTAAGACCAAACTGGGAGTAAACAGAGGCTCCATTTCATTGACCCTAAACAAACCTTAATCCTAGATATATAATTCGTCCTAAGTTACCACACATGAGTACTATTTTACCAATTAATTAGGGAAAGATTGGGCAGAAACGAAAGAAACGCTGCAATGCAATGTAATATAATTCAACACTTTTATGAAATATTTTTCAAACAAAGTCAAATAACAATAACCTACTTATTTAGCACTTATTAATAATAAACAGCGAACGTTGGGCGGGGTTCTATACGATTTTTTTTAATCCTACCTCCTCTCCTCTCGGTGACATAATAATCTTTTTCACTTAATTTCAAACTTTAATGTCACCTACACCAATTTAAAAACTTCTTTAATTTTTTAATGTGGGTAGCCAAACATAATTGATGAAGACAAGGTATATTACTATAAAACTCAAAACCACAAAAAAATACCATTCCCGGTTTTGCAGGGTGCCCTTCCGCCACAGGGCACCCCTTTCACCGTGGAAATACATTAATAATACACAAATATTTTTCTTAAAACCTTGTTCTCAATCAACTATACATCATCCTCCATCCTCCCAATCTTCTCTCAACCCCATAACAAACCTAGGAGGAGTAGAATTCTTTTTAATACCCTTTTGGCTACTCAAAATTCATACATTAACCATTAAAATATAATTTAATATCAACTATACATCATCCTCCATCCTACCAATCTTCCTCAACCCCATACCCAACCTAGGAGGAGTAGAATGTTATGCCCTTACAATGTCTTTAGCCACGTTATTCTAAGCCTTCTTCAAAAACACGCAAATAAACTACTGAATTCTTTTTAATACCCTTTTGGCTACTCAAAATTTATACATTAACCATTAAAATATAATTTAATATCAACAATACATCATCCTCCATCCTACCCATCTTCCCTCAACCCCATAACAAACCTAGGAGGAGTAAAATGCTGTCCCCTTACAAGGATTTGATGTCGTCTCTTTCAAAGGCTTTGGCAATTAAAACTATTGGCAATTTACAATACATGCTTGGTCTTAAAGTCTGTCTTATGCCAAAAACCGAAATCGAGACTCAGAGCTTACTAATGGAGAAAAGCAAGTACTGGCTCATAATATTAATTTACTTTTTCCATGCCTCAAGACCATGTTTATGTTATTTTAGATTCGAATCCCTTTTTATACTCTGATACCTTTTATTATTTTTTTAGAAATCTAAAAATAAAGATTTATATCAACTATGAAGTAGGTGGAAAACATAGGTATCATCAAAAAGCACTATTTAAGAAAAAGTAATGCAAGAACTAGCACTTCCTTAAGATTTAACGCCAAGATGGCCAAATGCATCGCTCGACCGAGAATTTGTTTTCTTTATACTCCTCTTATTAATAATGCTATTGACACGTAATTAAAGACCAGTCAAAACAAACATGTTATTTCTAACCAGTAAGGTTATCAATAAAAAGAAGCTGTTAAAATAGAACAACTCCCACAATTTGATTTTGGGTTTCATTTTTCACTCGAAAGTAAATCGTTTCGTCTAGAGCCAATGGGCGTTTCTGCCGCTTTCATAATTTTGTTCAAAAGCAAAGACAAGTTAACTATATGCAGAAACAGTTGTTTTTTTTTTTGGGGGGGGGGGGGTTAATTAATAAAAAACATCCGAAAAAATCAAAACCTGCATAAAAGAAGAAGAAAGAGAAGAAACAAATTTGTGAGGCTGAACAGCATGGCTTCATGGTATACGTTAGATGAGATTATTTCACAAATAATTTCTTAGACCACAATGCATTCCTATCTATTGTTAAATATGTCAAAATAGGAAAACATGTGCATTTAAGGCCATTGTAGTTTAAATTTTCCTGTATTGAAGCTCCATCAGTCTTCGGCAGAAACCTCCTAACACATTTGAATCCCAACGACCAAGCTTTTTTTTGTTACCGCTTTTTTGTAAGCTTTTGTTATCGCTTTTTTTATGCTTTGTTATTGCTTTTTTTAGATGCATGACCAAAATAATAGCGTTAAGGAAAAAAAATATTAATTCAAGAGCTTAAATGACTGTTTATAAAAAAAAAATAAGGTTAAAATAATAAGCTTAAAATAATTAATAGCAAAAACATAATAATAATATTAATAATGATAATAATAAAATTCATTATTAAATGTAACTTTTAAACTTCTCATTGTCTTACTGAAAGTTTTATCCTTTATTATATATTTTCACTTTATTTTCAATCATCTCGGGTAGTCTAGGGGCTAGAAACTCTGAATTATCTTCTAAGATCCATTTTATGACACTTCATTTTTGAACTATTTACTACCCACTAAACACTAGAGGAATATTAAAGATCATTTCTGGAGTCATTTCAAGAAAATGACTATACGTTACTAAAATGCACTTCAAACGTCGACGCTTTCAAGTTATTGTCGCTACTACCAAAGGGTCCAATTGCAACTGAACCCTCGTGTAATATTCAGACAACAAATAAAACTACGGATTCGAGCTTAAAACAAAGAATGAGAAGTCTTGAAATAAAGATAAGAGAGATAAATCAAGAAAAAAAAAGATAAAAAAAAGAAAGGTCTTTAGATCTACTATTTTGTTTTCATACTATGCAAGTTGCATTTCTTCGGTATGAAAAACAACCTTCTGAAAAAAACACACACACAAAAGAAAGGCACAAATCAAAATATTTATGAGAAAGAAAACAGAACCGAGTTTTTTTTTTCTCCTTTTTTTTGGATATCTGTTTTAGGTATGACACCTCCACTAATTCTGTTTTGAGTTCTGTTACACCAGTAAGACTTTATAGAGCCTGACGAAGGTGTAGTATCAATGACAAAAGGTACAACATTAAGATGATTTTCTTACTACATGATGTTTTTCTTTGCTGATGCTAAATCCACAATTAATTTCCCTCATTTTTTCATATTTGTCCATTGCATTGTAGCTATTTTCGTCCATTGCTTGTCAGTTTTACTTCTCTTTTTGACTAAAAACCAGAATCACAATGGTTTCAATTCAATGATGAATTCGATCAGTCATGTATGCGTAATCTGCTTTTTTTCGCTGGAGGGGGGAGGAGGGTAGTGAAAATTAGGTTAATTAAGATAGAAAAACGGGAGAAAAAGAATATGAATTTAAAATCCCAATTTTTCTGTGGTGAGAAGGCTCAACTAGAATGCCCTGAACTGAATGTTCCTGAAGAGGAAAAAAACTACTTACCTGCAGGGCTATTCTCTTCTTTTACCGCAGAAGGTGTATAAGGCATTGGCGATAAGGTTGGCATTTCAACAATTGCTTGAACTGAACCTCTCCTGGAATGGGTGGGGCTTTGATATAATCCACCAACAGAATCATTCCTAGCTGGCGAGCCTTCTTTAACTTCACTGCTGATAGGTTTACTAATATGTTCCCAAAATGGCTTTAGACGTTCAATTAATTGTGGCTTAGCTCCAGAAACAGGTAAATTTCTTTTCTTCAGTTCAGCCTTAAGATCGCTCACTACAAAAAAAAAAAACTGAAACTTTCAAATTGTTCGATCATTTTGATCTAAGATGCGAGTAATTAAATCGTTTAAGAAGTAATTTTCTCCAATATAATGGGTCTACTTCCCTTCATAGAGCCTTTTCTTAGTCAAATACAAAATCATAGTCAAAACATTAGCGGAGAATTAGTTTACAGAGGCTTTATATACACGTTTTAGTAGAAAATTGGGTATCGTAGAAAGTGGCTGTGCCCAAGCTAATACAAATTTTTATCTAGGTAATTACATAGCCCTGACGCCCGGGTCCCATCTACCACCCCCTTCCAGTATGATAAATAGAGTCCTCTGACCTCTGACCATATTGACCTCTTTCGACTGATGATTGCAAAGAAATAAATATTAACCAATTTTTCAATATAAATGTTTTACTTGATATAGGTTGGTTTGTAACAATAATATATATATATATATATATATATATATATATATATATATATATATATATATATATATATATATATATGTTACCGTAAATAACCGAAATTGGTGAATGTCCGAAATACCTTTTTTTTTTTCTCCTTAGCTTTAGTCAGCGTTGCCAGTCAACTTTTCAATTTAATGCAAGGTTTGATGATGACAGGTTAGGTTAGATTAGGTTTGGTTAGGTTAACTTAGGTTTTTAACCAATTTCTGATATTTATAACCAAATTTAACCCAACTTAGCCGACACTAACATAATCAAACCTAACCGAACTTTAACTTTTACCATCATAGCTTGTACAAGACTGAAAAATCTGACTCGCAAAGCTAATAGAATCCAAGCAGATATAAAGGAATTTTGGGCATTCACCGGTGTAGGTCGCCATTAACCAGATTCGGACATATATGTATTTCGACAACATAATTTCCTAGCAGATGTGCTAGAACATTTTTAGAGACTGCACTTTCCTGGAGTTTCAAAAGAAATTTTGATTCCTTTAATCGAAAAATCACTT
The DNA here is from genome assembly GCF_049724085.1 of Artemia sp. Qi Xiang Cuo. NCBI lineage: Eukaryota > Metazoa > Arthropoda > Branchiopoda > Anostraca > Artemiidae > Artemia > Artemia sp. Qi Xiang Cuo. The sequence continues at coordinate 37,589,360 of NC_142810.1, read as the reverse complement.
CTATTCACTTTCGATTTCTGCTCCATAAATCACGTATATACGTATATGTTGTCTACTGTTAATGTCTTCTTAAGAAATTTTTTATTTTTATAAAGACAATACATTCCATTCACATCCAACTGACCAGATTGGTTTCTAAAATCCATTGGTTCTGGTAAGAAAAAATCCCTCGGTAAAGGATATTTCGAGAAAAGGGTAAGTACAATACTTTTGGCCAGACTTTGTGTCCGCAGGGAATTCTTTTCTTGAAACTACACTTTTTGGTACAGCAGGAACCGTGGAAAGATAATTGCCCCGGGCGTCACCTCTGAAACGGCACTGCTTTATCTGATTCTTAAAAGCTTTTATTGCAAAGATCAATTCAATTTCTAAACTTTCTAGTACTACATTGAGTTCCTGGATTAATTGGTATTGAAAAGACATTAGCTCTTCTATTTATTAGCTGGTTCTAAAGCATAGCTGCACATAAATGGGTGTTTTCCTCATCAAAGCTGGTCCAAATGACACATTCGAGAATGAAATTTGAGATTGGTACCTTGGAATTTGGTGGGGGGGGGGGATTAGGTACCTTTCCCTGCAACCACTTTAAATATTTAACCTGATTATATTTTTTCATAACATATTATATTATTATTATTTCATTATTTATATTATTTATATATGATTATATATAAATAATATATTTATTATATTATTTATATATGGGTTTTGGCTGACGTAAAGGCACCTCATAGAAAATGACTATATAGTAATCATAGTAATTATATTTACAAATATTGACGATAACCTTTACAAATATAATAAATGTAATAACCAAATACCTTTAAAGTCCTCCCATTTCATTGTTTTTTCGTTGTTTGTAGAACTTGAGTTACTATTACTTGTTGAATGCACGCTAGCTGGTGATGATAGAGACTGATTTTGCCTCGGCGTACGGCTGCCACCTTCTGACTGACCAACACTTCTTGCTGGAGATGTGGCTGGGACTGTCATCTGTAAGATATCACAAAATAATAATTCTCGTCCTTCTTAATGCTTGAAAAAATCCACGAATAAGAATAATAAACAAAATTAAGCTAACTAATTAATATGAAGGAGTTCAGGAGCATATTCAGGCATTCTTTTAAGTTAAACATAATGAGTTTCTTGCATATTTTGTGTGACCTTAAAAAAGGAAGAAAAAGTTGAAATCGAAAAAAAAACAATGAATACTTTGGATATGCGTCACCTTTCTAGCTGACAAGAATCAAACTGTGAAAAACGACAGCAAAGCTAGTTTATTTTAAAGTTCGTGTACATTTAAGAGATACTCCGTAATGACACTAAGAAGACGAAAAAACCTGGAGGGGAGCCCAGTTGTTGATACTGTTGAAATTTGAATTATTCAGAACAGTTGAATTCTAGACTTACTTAAGGAATAAAACGCAACATTTCCCCCTCCTTGAAAATGAATCCTTGATTAATCCTTACCCTGGGTTCTTAGTTATCCCAAATATGCGTCTATAGAAGGTACGGGTATATAAATATACAAGGGTATATAAATAAATGGATATATACAAAATATGGCTACATAGAAGTGCCTAAGTTGGTACCTCCCAGAAAATCACTAGTCCTCAGCTAAGAGAATAATCCCCATGTTTTCATGCATGTCTCTAGGGACCGAGTGATTATTGGTAACTTATATTATTTGTCACGTATTTTATATCACTTTGTTTTTCGTCTATAATAAATTCTCTTTTTCAATATGAAACGGATACCTGAAGTTTTAAGCCAAACCAGTGTTTATAAATCAGTATCATTTTAAATCAGTAGGTATCATACGGCTCGGGAATCGATTTGAAAATTTAAGCAACAGGTCTTTTCAACGGGACACCAAATTCCGTTGTAGGGGGAAAGGGGCAAAATATGATTTCTCTGGTCCTTACAAAAGAGTAGAAGATAAACTTTAACTTTTTCTTATTTAACGCCTGTTGTTTGAGTGGTTCTTCTGCAAGAATGAGTAGAATATAGTTATGACACAGTATTAAAATTAACGTGACTCAAAAAAGAAAAAAAAACTTACATACAACTAAAAATATCACATCGATTTTTTCCCTCAAAATCCCTCTGTTTATTGTGTGAATTTTTAAATAAAATCATCATTTATATATATATATATATATATATATATATATATATATATATATATATATATATATATATATATATATTTGCATTATTATTATTTGTGCACATCACGAAAATCCAACTGGAAGAGTAGGAGAGGAGGCATAAACAACGAACACCTAGACTTTCGATGGTAGTTTCCAATTTTTACTTCAGAAGAGGTCCTCCAAACCATTCTAGGGAGAGACAACTAAATATAATTACTGATTGACAGTAGGTGACAGAACTCCGGATGCGTACAGAGAACTATTATTCTCGGCCATGTGTGGGCGACGAGGAAGCTTCAATGAATGACAAGGTTTAGAGCCGTTGCAACTTTGGTATGAACAAAGGAATGGTTCATGTGTGGGCGTGTGTCTTCAAGAAAAATAAATCCCAACCTATCCAGCAATAATTGCACTACACAATGAAAAGGACGATTCTCTAAACATTGTCTCGCGATAATGTATTAGGTATATGGGCAAAAATTGTAATGGACCAAGGCTTTTCTTTTTATTCTTCATAAGATGGGAAAATATCAAGAGTTTCAGGATTAATCACTCAAGGTCGGCCAACTACCACAAGATATTTTTATTCTCTCTCTCTCTCTCTCTCTTTCTCTCTCTCTCTCTCTCTCTCTCTCTCTCTCTCTCTCTCTCTCTCTCTCTCTCTCTCTCTCTCTCTCTCTCTCTCTCTCTCTCTCTCTCTCGTCCGAAGCATTTCGGACTCAAGGTCAACGCAAAAAAACAACAACATAAAGATGGTCTGTTCCATCAAAAATAAAGATGATCATATGAAAGATGGACTGTAAACGTAAAGAGTCTGATTCTAGTAGTTGTGAAATATATCAAAGCAACAACAGAATTTTAAATAGAATTTTAACAGAATTTTAAATCTGTTTTAAATAGAATTTTAACAGAATTAATATATCCTCAAAGCAATAACAGAGTTTTAACATATTATGGAAATATAAAAATATCCTACAAAACGAGAGGCACTTGAAAGAAGGAGAAAAATTTTCACGCAATAAAAAAAAGAAGACGCCGATAGTCTATACCCATTAAATATAGTCTTCCTAGAAGGTGGACTGGTTAAACCTGGTTTAAATCTAAGCAAGGATTCTCAATATGTGCGATTCAAGTTCAGGACTTGTTGTTTTCAAATATAGGGCTAATATTGCAATCTAAAAGCAAAAAAACTCAATCACATTAAGTACATATTTGAAAAGCAGTGCCAAGTTTTCACAAAAACTGGTAATTAAGGATTCTTGGGATTACCAAAAGTGGGATTCTTGGATCCATACCTGATTACATTGAATGTTTACGGTACTCCATACCCTGAGACATTGATGTACTCCATACCTTTAGACATTGAATGATCCATACCCTTTGAATCGAGCCTAATATTGCAATAAAGAAGTCGCAAATCAAAATATTTGTAAGTACATGTTTACCGATTGGTCTTGATTTGTGCTAAATTTTGCAATTAAGGCTTACTAAACTTGTTGATTGCTAATCTGAGAATAATATTACAAATGCCAATCCCAAAATAACAGCAGACAGTAAATATTTTCACAAATAATGTTGGATTTCCACCAAAGTTGGTATTTGAAGATTTCAGTATTTGATCTGTTGATAACAAATCTTAAGCTAATTTTTCAATATAGAAGTAAACAGCCAAAACATGGTTGGTACATTTTTCCCCAAATAAGGTTTAGTTATGACCAAAGCGAAAATCCCTGCGACTACTCCTACCATAGCTACCCGCTCTTACTCAAACTGTGACTACTTCTACAGCCCGCCTTTTCCTGATGCTACTGATCCTACAACAATAGTTTGAACAAAGACTTTTACTGCAACAGCTCCTTCTATAGTTACTGCTACTACTACTACCAAGTTTCAATTAGTAATTACAATTCGTTGCTATTATCAATGCTATTAATAGTCAGTATTACTTCTATTAATACATACAAAACAATAGCAACTAAAAAACTAACACAAACTAAATTTTAAAAAGCTAGGGTTTTCTAGGAAAACTGACGATCAGATTCAGAACTTAAAACAATTCACAAATTACAATAAATTCAAAATTGTAAAAATTACCATTATCAAAAATTACTATAAATAAATAAAAAAAAATCTAAAAAGCACCGACATTACTATGAAACGAGAAGCAGACTCAAAAACAGGAATCATCACAAATACGTGGGCTGCTGCACTGCTGAAACCCTGCAGATGGTTGAACAGTATTTGCGCTTTATTGACAACAAAAAATATGTTTTTAAACAATTTCCCCTTTGATTATAAAATTAATAGAAGTAATATATAAAATTAATAATTATTTTATTATATAAAATTAATAACTAATCACACTAACAAGACATTTTTTTAAACAGTCAGTTTAGTTTTAGTAATCTAATACGCATTAAATTTCCAATTTTCATCCGCCCTGAGACAATTTATCAATTAAATCAATTTATTTCCAACAAATAGAAAATCGATTGAGTTAGCAATTTTTTTTTTTTTAATCTAAACCTTTTGTTTCAGCAAAGCACAAATAACACTCAATCATTTTTTGTGGGGAGGGAGAGGCCACCAAAACACTCTTAATAATGGTAAAATTATCTGGACACAAAAAATTTGCGAAATATAACCTGGTTTAACATTTTGGAAGCGCCCTTGCTTTGATATTTTCTCCCTATTAAGGCCATTCTTTCTAAATCTATTCTAAAATTCAATTAGCTATACAGAGTTTTTGATACAAGGCTTTGATATATTTGGCTATTAGTCTGCACTCAGTTTAGCAATTCCTTTAATACACCCTCGTACGTTCTGGATAGGGGCAGATAAAGCAGAAAACACATCTAAGTGCAGAAAGTAAAAAGTTTCAGAGGAAAGCTTAAGAATAGCAGATTTGACTAAGTTTATAATCGTAGAATTACTTATCATACATTGTAAACAAAATGTGTGTAGTAATTTTACATAAAAAAACTTTTAGTGGAGATTAAACTTCCTGACAGTATCTAATCTTACAATAAACTTAGTAAAACAGATTTATCACTAATTTAAAAAAAATACAAAACAAGAAATCAAATTAGTTTTCCTTATAGTATTCAAAATAATCGTGGAAAAAGGCAAAATTTGGCAAAACTGATAGATTTACAACAATTTATTTCGTAAATTCAATACAAATTTTAAATATATTAATTTTACAACAAACTATACTGTAAAAATAGTACAAATCGTAAGTAAAATTTTGGTTTGTGACAACATTTTATTATTTTATTAGAAATAGCATTGAAAATCTATTGATTTCTAAATAAAATCACAAAAAAGCTGGTAACTGAACTAACTTCAGTTATTTTGCTATGAGATAAGTATGATTTATAATTCCACTCTTAAGAATGGCAAACTTTTCTTCGTTTGAATTCCTCCGAATTATATACCCTGTCAAAGACCAAACTGCAGCTCCCTTTGAGTACAATTCCTGTAAAACTGCCCCCCCCCCCACACCTGTCGACAGCCCTGTTGAAAATTTACTAATACTCAATCGCAAACGAATACACTTAAACAAGGAAATCAAACAAGGTTTTTTTATTGTTTTTTTGCGACATTGCCAAACATATAGTATATGATGGCTTCTAAGTGTCAAGTCTCTAATTAACAATTTTAATTTAGTTGGCAACACGGCATATTTAGAAATGCTTTTAGTTTTTTTCCGGTAACGGAAATAATAAATAACAAAAGAAGTCAAAGAAGCAATCTAAATATTTCTCAAATGAACACTAAGAATTCGTAAACAAAAGACGATCCGAGCCGCAATTACCATAGAAACTGTTGCTATTTCAATCAACAGATATCCCCCCCCCCGTCAGCTACAATTTATTGTTAACAATTGTTGGCTGTTGGCAATAGTTGGCAACACGGTTGATTATTCGAAGTTAGATATTTAACACAAAATTCACCAAGAGGCAAGAAAATGGTAATTATTCAACTAATTATATTTGATCAGAATTTTTTGCAATTTGGTAATAGACGAAAACATTTCAATATTATAAAGCCATAGGGTTTTGTACCTTTAGATAATAGTTGAGGGTTCATCTGCAAAAAAGTTACCTATTCATAGTTATCTGTTTATAGATATCATATATGGGTATCATATTTATCAATTTCTTGCCAGTCTCTAGCATTTCAGGGTATTACTATCATTTTCCATATTTTGGATTATTTGCACTATCATAAAGTTTTATCAAATTGATTTTTACTTGAGATTCATTTTACATCACAAAAAAGAAAAAAAAACAAAAACAGAAATCATTCAATACATGAGGTGAGATGATCACGTGACTTTGTAATATAAGAGTATCCGCAAGGGGGACTCACTTTTCACACTCGGTGGACCCGTCTACTGCTTTCAGACGAGATTCCGTTCTTTCTACCCTAGATTCTTTTATGTCCACATTTGCGTTTACAAAGCATCAAAACCTGAAACAGTCACCCCCAACTGAAAATTTCCCAGGACGATCGGACAAAGTCTAATTATAGCCTTTCTGACGCTTAACCGTCAAAAAACTTGGTTGACTCTTAACCTTACACATACAGAACCGCACTACATAAAAACAAGGGTTAATACCACCAAGCGACAAAAAACGAAAATAAAACAGCCCTCTAAACTAAATAGTGATTTAAAGGCAAACTCGAGTTCCATACTTAGAAAACAGGAAATATTAATAAAAACCAGCGAGATCTACTTTTTGAATTTGACAAACTATTTCCTCTATGGGCTTGGTAAAACTGGCCTCTGAACTCATCAGCAGCATTCAAATCGTTAGCAACAAACGAGAGGGCAGAAAAATCTACCACACAGTTCTGATGAGGTTAATTTATACTACAACTACAACTGCTAACAACTCATAGCAACAAGCCACCTGAGGCCGACATCTACGCATACTCCTTCTCCTACACACTACGTGGGATTGATTTATAATTTCAAGTCTTAACGATTTCATTAACTAGCTTCTTGAGCAAGTGTTACATGTTTCCCACATATTTTCTAAAAATGACAAAAGTGCGAAAAACAAAAGAGAGAAAAAAAAAACAGTCAAATTAAGGCTAAAATGAGGACTTTTCAATAAATTCCAAGTAGTTAGGACAGACAGATGTCTTCGAGAAGAAGCAGAAAATGACAAAACTACAAAATTTCGGATACAAAGATAAAAATTATACTAAGAAGAATATTGACATTGAAAAAAAGTACTTTTACAGAGAAAGAAATCCGAGAAAAGGGAGAAGAAATATTTTGCTTCGATTTCGTTTACTCTCACCGGAAAATTTTAATTTGTATTTAGTGTTATAGAATTTTTTTTTTTTTTAGGACCATCCCCTAAGATCTGTGAAACAGACTATTGGGCAAGTACATGCCATAAAAACGACATAGCCTAATTTCGGCTCGATTATGTGATTATTCGGCGTCCATACTTTTTTCCTTTACTCCTTTTTTGAGGCTTTCATATATAGGCCGCCAAACTGGATAAAAATTTGGTAAACCCCCCCCCCCCCAATTTAAGCATTTTTACGTCCAGGGTGAGCCCTAATAAAAAATCTTTTTCTTACCTACAATGGAAATGGTTTTTTTTTCGTTTACCGCTTACTGTTAAGAGCCTTGTAACCCCTGTTGTAAGGTATAACAAAGGGTATTGTAAACATATAAGCATGGAAACTGGCTCTAGTGTCGAAACGAATTATCACGAACGCCATGTGGCGTTAAAAATTGAATTTAAACTTTCAGTTCTCATGAACATAAAACTAGCTTCTTGACGAGAAAATTATCAACTTAAAAAGGGGTAAAAGGGTTGGCTAATATAATCTTCAACTGAATGGTACTAACCTTATAAAATTAATAGTCGGATGTGAAAATTTAGAAATAATAATTCAGAACAAAAATTTAGAATAAACAAAACAAAATGCAATATAAACTCAGAATATATAATATTTAGAAATAATAAACGGATTATTAGCAGACTGAATAGATTAAACGAATAACTATAAACATAAAAATGGTTCATGTAGCCTACATAATAAACAAGTATTATATATACAAAACTGAGTAAAAAGTCAAGTCAACCAACTTTTGCTCTGGCAAAAACTTTATCTTTTGTCATCTTTCTCCACTCCCTTCACTGGAAAAATCGGGCCTTCATCCATCGTAAATATCAGTTCTTGCCTGAATTTGGGTAGCAAAATTCTAAAACGCAGTAAACTCTAAAAGAATTTATTTCAAACACTGCAATAAATTTAATCCATATAAGTATTTGTCTTTGTTTAGTTTCAATCATCCTATGCGTCAGCAACAAATTTTTAAAATGACCTAACAGTGACCTAAGGGGTACAATTAAAAAAACGTCCCATGTTCAGTACGCATCTAGGCGTACCTACTAAAGAAACGAAAAAGGGCTACCTTATTCCTTTGATCGATCTGAAGTTGCAGTATTAATTGTTGTTGTTGTAGGAGTAATTCATACGGATTTTCATAAGGAACAAATGAGGATTCTATACTCGACTCAGTATTTGAATTATTTGCACCACCTTTTTGTGTCGGTCCCTAAAAGTAGAAATAGATAATGATTGAAAAATACTTATTACTTGTAGAAGTGCAGTGAAGGAACCAATGTATTAGACAAAAAAAACGTTTTCGCCGAATTATATTGAGTCTATCAGACACTGAAATTATAATCAAAGTTATTCAAAAACTATTTTGCCATTTCTTCTTGAGATACCACTACCTCTACCGACAACTCAGTACAATACCAACCGGCCTGAGGCCAACATAGCTGCACACGCCGCTCCTCCACATCAATTCAAAGCTTTAGTCTTTGCCTCCTTCCATGAAGCTCCAATTTCCTCCCTTTGGCCCCTTCTTTTGACTTCTTTCCATCCCATTCGGCGATGACCTGCTTCCAGAAAGTATAGAAGCAACCATAGGTTACTCATAACTGAAGCTTTCAGAAGCAAATCTGGCCAAGTCAACTTTCAAATTTTATGAAGTTCTAGCGTCGAAATATTCGGACGACTCTCGACTTTATACAGCTACAAGGAGACCATTTAAAAACAGGAACTAAGACCGAATAGCAACCTTTCTGTCATTAAAGAAAAAAAATCATCCATTCAATCAAATTTATTCTAAAATGAACGTACGATTTTCTCGAGCATATAAGCGAACTTGAGAAGTTCTAAAGAAAATTTGATCTTAAGATGATTGGTGCATTTAAATCAAAACCAGTTCTGAATTTACTTTTTAAAATTTCCTCCAATAGTTGTTTAGATGGACTTGGTCAAATTTTCCTCGAAACCTTTTGAGTCTAGAACGCCAAATATTAGTTTACCATGACGGAAATAGTTTTTTATCATCATTTTTTGTTCTTTCTTTATTCACGTGGTATTCCTTTAAATATGAGAAGCGTCGGATTTCTATTCGTACGTTCGGCTTGGGAACATTCCGCTTTACTCAAAGTAACATAGGAACACCTTCTTTTAAACATCATAAACCATGAGAGTTTCAATTGTATGGACTTGTAAAGTTGGCAGTAGTAAAAAGTAATTATGTTAAAATACACGATAATTAGCGTCATCACTAACAAAAACCTTCTAATTTAAATAAAAATAATAATAATAATAATAAAGAACATCGCCAACAAAATCTACAGACCCGAGAAGCAGAAAATGAAACGGTTTTTAGCGGTACGATTCATTCATGTTGAAAATGAAAATGGAACGGTTTTTAGCGGAGTGGTTCATTCACTTAACTTTTTTTTTTTTTTATTTGAAAAAAAAAAAAAAAAACGATGAGGGACTGTCAATAATGTGATTTTCTGGTTACGAGCGAAACACAATAGATGCTTTCGAAGCAAATTAGCTCTACATTCGTGTGTTACGATTAGTTCATCTGGCTCATAAATTGTATTACACGCAAATCCCCTAAATACCATAGTATACAGGGGCATAGCTCCAGTATTTTTATTGGAGGGAGGGGACAAGGGGGACCTCTTTTATTGGGGGGGGGGGGATAGTCGGGATAGTCAATGCGCATGGACTATATAATATTTTTTTTCCGAACTATTAGGAGGCAGCTTCCCCCCTTGTCTCCTCCCTCAAAACGACTCCAATGATAATATACTACCTCAATCACGTTAGCCTCTAGAGCGTTTTCAATGTATGTACATCGTGTCTTAAACAAAGTTACTTGGTTCAGAGAGATAATTGCCTGTGCGTGCACACAATATTTGAAATAGAAGAAGAAGAAAGAAACTAAAAAGGTGAGACAAAAAAGTAGATAAAAAGTAGATTCGACTCGACGAATTTGATCCAGCAGAGCCCATCCATTAAGATGGAAAATCAAATTTAACAAAGAAAATATTAAAAGTAAAATAAAAAATGCAGGGACTGCCTTGATTTTGAAGAAAATTGCACACTGGGAACATTCGTTCAGATGGCCGTGACTCAACATATAACTTCCACATGAAACATATTGATGCATTTAGAGGGCAGCAGCTGGGCCACCTCAAATTCAAAGAAATCCAGCTTCTTGTAAAGGTTTAGACTTGTCTTACTAGATTTTCAAGCAAAATTTTCACAAAATTTAACTTGCAATACGGTTTTAATCCCCCCCCCCAAAAAAAAATCAACGAAATGAATTTGCCCGCAAATTTACAGCAATCACTTATTTCTGAAAATCTAGCCTGATATCTCAGACAATATGAAAAAGGCGATAAATCGTACTTTAAGTTTTCATTAAAACACAATGTTCATGTTGATCAAGATGACGTAGCCAATGAGTTGACCTAATACCAAAGTTTTTGATCCAGACCCAGCAACTTGACAACAACATGACAACAACTCCAAAATAATTTAATCTCATTGAATGAAACTTTCAAGAATGGATTCTAAAGCCAAAATAAGGTCTAAATTAACCTATATAAAAACAATCCACTTTTCATGCTGATTTCAAATATGCAAAAATTCACCAGTCAACCACATTTTAAATTTGCTCACTCCTGGGGTCCTGAAGAAAAAATTTAGGGATTTGATTATTTAACTGGTTTGGCAGTTTACTGCAATATATATATATATATATATATATATATATATATATATATATATATATATATATATATATATATATATATATATATATATATATATATATATATATATATATATATATATATATATATATATATATATATATATATATATATATATATATATATATATATATATATATATTATTTTAAAAAACTACGTTTTCTAAAGAGTTAAAGAGGCTGAGTTACAAGGTCGAACCTTAAAACGTACAGGGATTAGGAGGCACAGTTGGGGCCTGCCACCCTCAAACCCCCGCTTTCGCAGCCTTTAAATAAAAAAAAAAAGTTTTTTTAAACTGAAAGTAAGGAGCGACATTAAAACTTAACACGAACAGAAACTATTCCGTATATGAAAGGGGCTGTGCCCTCCTCAACGCCTCGCTCTTTACGCTAAAGTTTTTATTGTTTAAAAAAAAGAGTTGTGACAAAGTCAAACTTTAGCGTAAAGAGCAAGGCGTTGAGGAGGGCACAGCCCCTTTCATATACGGAATAATTTCTGTTCGTTTTAAGATTTAATGTCGCTCCTTACTTTCAGTTTAAAAAAAGTTTCTTTTTTTATTTAAAGGCTGCGAAAGCGGGGTTTGGGGGCGGCAGCCCCCCAACTGTGCCTCCTAATCCCTGTACGTTTTAAGGTTCGACCTTCTAACTCAGCCTCTTTAGCTCTTTAGAAAACGTAGTTTTTTTTCAAATAATTTCCGCACGTTTTTGCACAGTTTATTACTTATTATTGCTTGACTAACTGTTAGCTGCTAGCCCCCAACTGTGCCATCTAATCCCTGTAACTTTTAAGGGTCGACCTTGTAATTCAGCCTCTTTAACTCTTTAGAAAACGTAATTTTTTTCAAATAATTTAAAAAAGAAACTGAGTTTCTTTTTTAAAAGTTAAGTTCAGTATATAAAAAATTAGCTTTAACGGTGAATCGAACCCGGGATTTCCGACTGACAGTCAATAGTCTCGACCGCTGCACTAAACAGACACAATTATAATTGTTTTTTAGTAAAGTGAATCTATTTTTTAAAGCAAGCAAATCCCCATAAAACTTGATATTTGGTTTTTGGAAAACAGGGAAGGAGTGACCAGATTGAGCTGAAATTTCGAGGATATGCTTCCAAGCCCCAGGAAAAGTTATCCTCTAAATTTCAGCCCGATCAGACAATGTTAAAGGGGGGTTGTGGTGGGAAAAATTAACATGGGCTATTATAGGAAAACGAGGTTTTTCGTAAATGTAAATTCGGGGGATAATTTTTTCGGTCTGAAAATATCAAAAGGCCCTAAAAGGTCAAATTTTGCATCGAATGAGTCCTCATTCACCCGGATCAGTTCCCAACTGTGGCCTGTAGGCGTGGATAACATAAAAAAAAGAGAAATGAATTTTAAGTGGCTATATTTGGTTTTTTGAAAACAAGGAAGGAGTGATCGGATTGAGCTGAAATTTCAAGGACAAGTTCTCGGACCCTAGGAAAGCTTAGCCTCTAAGTTTCAGCTCAATCAGACAACGTTAAAGGGGGGCTGTGGTGGGAGGGTCGAAACTTCTGGCCCAGTTTACCCCATGAAGACAAAGTTGGAGGAGGATGAAATTTTGCACATTTCTTAGTTTGAGCTTGGGCTACAAAATGCGATCACCACTGTCTCTCTGCGGCCTCTAGGACCTGAAATCACTTAACATTGTGGTGGGTCGCCTCTTTATAGAGGCACAAGTGTGCCTCCTTGATAAAGTCGGAGGGGGGTGAAATTTTGCAAGTTTCTTAGTTTGATCTTGGGCTACAAAATGCGATTACCGCTGTCTCTCTGTAACCGCTAGGACTGGAAATTGCTTGCGGACTCTTATAGGAAAGCGAGCCCGTGTTTTCGCGGGCTAGCCGGCTTATAGCGGGTTCTTATAGGTAAACGAGGTTTTTCGTAAATGTAAATTCGGGGGATAATTTTTTCGGTCTGAAAATATCAAAAGGCCCTAACAGGTCGAATTCTGCTTCGAATGAGTCCTCATTCAACCGGATCAGTTGCCAACTGTGGCCTGTAGGCGTGGCTAAGAAAAAAAAGAAAAGAAATGATGATGAATTTTAAGTGGCTATATTTGGTTTTTTGAAAACAGGGAAGGAGTGATCGGATTGAGCTGATGAGCTGATGAGCTGATAATTTCGAGGATAAGCTCCTGGGTCCTAGTAAAGCTTACCCTCTAATTTTAAGCCCAATCGAACAACGTTAATGGGGAGATGTGGTGGGTGGGTCGAAACTTCCGGCCCAGTTTACCCCATGAAGATAATGTCGGAGGAGGATGAAATTTTGCACGTTTCTTAGTTTAAGCTTGGGCTACAAAATTCGATTCCCGCCGTCTCTCGGCGACCTCTAGGACCTGAAATCGCTTAACATTGTGGTGGGTCGCCTCTTTATAGAGGCACAAGTGTGCCTCCTTGATATATATATATATATATATATATATATATATATATATATATATATATATATATATATATATATATATATATATATATCTTATATGTATATATAGACTAATACTTTTGTTCTAAAGGGAATACTAAATAGTGAGTTCGAAGCTTAATGAACCAAAACCAGTTTTGAGCACTTAATGACTTTTGATAATACATGGTCTTAATAAGAATACTCATGTCAAAGTAACTTATTGAATTACATACAAAAAAAAAAAAAAAAAAAAAAAAAAAAAAAAAAAACTAGCTACCTTATATTCATGGAATTTGATTGCTTTTTTGACCGACGCTTTTGGTTTACTGGATTTCTTTTTTTGCTTGTCTTTACCAGGTTCAGACTTTTGAGAAGGTAAAACAGGATAGCTCGGCAAAGGCGGGGGCACCGGTGGCCCTGAAAGACTAGGAGAAATCAAAAGATTACTGCCAATATTCGTCAATCGAGAACCATTCGGGAATAAGCTGGTTAAATCTACATCCGGGAAGATGAGACTCTGATGTGGGGGCGTGGCTGAGCTACTCAATGGGCTTAAGCTACTCAGACTCGGTGAGGGTGGAATGTCGTTTTGAGCGGGCGATGCGGGTACGTCACTGGAATTGTCATCATCTAATGTTATGTACATGGAAGGGTGGGCCGGCGGTTTGGCATGCGCTTCGGAAACAGGCCGAAATGGTACCTGGCCCTCTGTAAGAAAAGAAAATCTTTCAACATACACGTTAAAACTGTTTGTAACATCAGGACAATTTATATAGTACCTGACAATGAATTTTCTGCGAAAGTGAATACAAGTCATGGCCTGTTGGCTCGTCTATAGAACAATGCTAAAAAGTAATCACTCAGATTTTTCTTTTGCACTTATTACCAATATTCGTCGACTTATTGCACTTATTGGCAATATTCTTTCAGTTTTTTTTTTAGTTGAAAAACGTAAAAAACAACAAATTTGCCAACACCTCCCATTTTGAAAAATATAATTTACCCCCCCCCCCCAGACATTGAAAAATACACTCTCCCCCCTCCCATATATGTTCGTGAATTGATACCTCTGGACATAACTTATGCGCCCCAAGAAACCTTTGGCGAAAAATAATTGCTTAGTATCAGAATGACTCTTCCATCTAAGTTCCACTTAATGCTGATTGCAAGATTCACTATAATTGTGAATATCTTGGATGTCGTCTACACCCAATGCAAAAATGCAGTGCAAAGACTACTTGAACAGTATACCTTAACTGTGAATCGCAAATTCATTTAGTGCAATTTTTCAGTTTAAGTTTACTCATTGTCAGTTTCATCCTATGCGCAAGAACGTAATCAATACTTGAATTAATATAAATTCTTAATACTAACTATTGTCAAAGTTAGTATTTCTATGAGCTGCCATGCTTTCGTTTTATCTAAACCTTGAAGATGGCTTGAAGACTTGAAGAAGGGAAAACTAAGGAAAACGATTTTTATTTACCTTTCACGTACATATGCCTGTTTAATCAAAGCTTAATAATACACAAATGGCTAAACTTATGGTCAAAAGTTACTAATATGAAGTTTCAATATAAGCTTTTCCGCGCCTATATGGGGCTGGAAAAATGAGACTATTATCTTAATTAACTAAGGATCTTAGAAAACATCATCAATTTTCCGCTATTCCCCTTATAGCATCTCTTGTATGGGGTTTATGATTGAATATAATTTTAGGGAATATAAAAATAACGTAGGATTTTGTATGATTTAAAAAAATATATATATAGAGTTTAGACTTGAAATCTTTGAGACTTAAATTAAAATAAAAAAAAAAAACAACATCTCTTTGTATTAGCGCGAAAGCACTAAATTGACTGTAAAATTAGCAACAGTCAGAAGTGTTCCCAAAAAATTAAACGTTCATTTACCGTAGCACAAACAAATATTTTTAGAGGACACTATCTGTCGACTAAGCAATTGGCGCACCAAAATCAAAACTAGCATTTTTTTTTTTCGACTAGGTCGACTAAGCAATTGGTGCACCAAAATCAAAACCAGTATTTTTTTTTTGCAATAAATGGCAAATATTATTTTTTTCAGCAACAAGTATATTTTAGCATGGTGCTTTTTAGATGGTCTTCAAAGCAATAGCCACTTAGCAGCTGATAACACTAAAACTTTTTTTTTTCGTATTGCTGATAATATATTAATTCAAAGATACAAATAGTTTGATAGATAGATAATAATTGTCATAAAAGCTTCTTCGGACCATGGCAAAAAAAAAAAAAAAAAATATGGACATAGTATAAACATACCTAGCAATAACAATACCATAGCATAATAATAAAATAACTGTAGCAAAAACAAGAACATGCATGATAAGTCACAAAACACATATTGATAACACAACAAAACACTTACTCGCACACAAAATAATAACAGACAGATAGATAATGCTTTAAAGCCACCTGGGCTTTGGCTACAAAAATAGAAAATAACAAACAAAGAAAACAACTCACACATATTTAACAATTCTTTTAGCCCCCTCCCCTTATATATATATATATATATATATATATATATATATATATATATATATATATATATATATATATATATATACATTACTTATTCCCAATTGAATACATTTTTAAATCTTTTTTGTTGTCCCATAATCTTTTGATTCCGTTAATGAGATCAACCACTCACTTCGTCTCAAACTGCTAGGAAATAACTACTTTCTTAAATCCTCTAATTCAGGACAAAGAACCATGAAGTGAAGCAGATCCTCACCCCAATCTCGACACATAGGGCACGAGTACGGACTATCCATTACCCTTACCCTCCCTAAGTAGTCCGTTTTTTCTCCAAGTGTTAGAAAATTATCCCTCCCTGACATATACCACTTAATTTCTTCACTATTTACACCCATTTTAAGATAAATATCATGTCCTAAGACATCCTTTTACTGCCGGTAAACTCCAACGGACACTTCCTTAACCTTAAACGGAGATTCAACCGAATCTCCTAATCTTCCAACACACCCTTATTAATTCATATTCGTTGCTTTTCTTCGTATAAAATATTTTGCATTTCATTATAAAATATGATCTATATACTCCTCAATTTCTTATAGGAAAATTTTTTTTTGTAGAAACAGAGAGAAAGGAAAAATAGTAGATTAGAAAAATATATGATTAAGAATAATGACTAATTAGCAAAAAATGATTCAGAGGAAAACATTTTCTACCTTTTCAATAAACCTCCATTTTGCACAATAAAAAAAACTCTAATAAATTCAATATTTTCAAGTTTAATCTGACAGACCGTTAGAGTAAACAACATAATTTCCACATGCCATGGATTCTAGTGGAATTTCCAAGGAAAGTATGTAGGTTTCGTCTCGGACTGAAAACACTAATTAAGTAGCTTCCAACAATATCAAAGATTTATTTGTTTGGTTTTTAACTCCTACAAGAAAAAGCCGCTTTGGAAATGTTTCAATTTTCACGTCAGATTTACATTGTTCTGCTGAAACGGTCCAATCTGCAGAAGTATACAAAAAGAACAAAAATGCTTAGGAGCAAAGTCTTCCCCCAAAGCATCAAAAATTTACTTAAACAGAAATATCAAAACTTGATTTATTTATTTAAGCTCTATGCTTGACTGTAATTAAAGGAAAAATAAGAATGAATAAATTTTGAACTTACAGAAAGCATTGAAAAGACACAAATGGGCCAATTATATTATATATTCGGGACGGGGGTCAGTGGCGTGACTCTGTAAGCTCAGCCAGATTCAATCCAATTTTAATTGTGTACCCAGAGAAACCTGGGGGAGGGGTTAGCGGAAAGGGTGTGCGAAATTACAGAATGGCTGGCCCCCAACCCCCATTGCACTTCCTGGCTGAAGGGCCATCAAACGGAGGTCAGCACCGTCGGTAGCGAGTGTAAAGTCTGATGCCGTATATATATATATATATATATATATATATATATATATATATATATATATATATATATATATATATATATATATATATATATATATATATATATATATATATATATATATATATATATATATATATATAAATATATATAAATATATATAAAAATATATATAAATATATAAATATATAAATATATAAATATAATAAAAATATATAAATATATATAAAAATATATATATAATATATATATATATATATATATATATATATATATATATATATATATATATATATATATATATATATATATTAGAGGGAGGTCCCAATTTCCCTTAATCTTTCCTTAAGACATACTACCACCCCATTTGGGGACGACTTGCTTTTCGCTTGGTCCGAGAAGGCTGGCTGACAAGGACGATCTTTGACAATCCGTCGTCCTTCACCTGCAGAACGTGTCCTAGCCATCTCAACCTTTTTTCCCACTATAGCCCTACAAAGAGGGATTGAGTGGCATTTTCCAACAACTTACTTTTTAAGATACGGTCAGTTAGTCAGGTACCCAAAACAACACGCAGACAATTTCTCTGGATAAAATATAGCAAATCCCCCTCTATTTTTCGGAGCGCCCACGCTTCAGAACCGTTCTTGACCATTGTCATCACTGTAGCTTCCAATATTCTAATCATAACTCGCAGACTTATCTTCCTACTCTTCCAAACTTTTTTCAATTGTGAAAAAAAACCGTGGGCCTTGGTTATTCTACGATTGAATCTTCATTACACCCAACGTCTTGACTAATAATACTACCTTGGTAAGTGAAGCTGTCCATATTGCCGATCTTCTCGTTACCCCTTATCACCTCTTCCCCTGCACTTATTCCTAGTCTTAGTGACTTCTTAACATTAATTTTAAAACCTATTTTAACACTAGCTCATACTCCACAAAACTAAGGACTAAAGGGGTTTGATGACTCAGCCTCTTCTCAATTATTAATCTAAGAGTGAAAATTTGGTTGACGCATCCTCTCCCCTTCCTAGAATTACACTGTTCTTCTCTTGAAACTTTACCTACAGCCTCCCTAAGTCTAAAAAACATCATCATACTAAATAATTTGCTTCCTACAGAAACTAAGCTATTGCCTCTATAATTACTACATCCACTCTTATCACCTTTCTTATAGAGTGGTTTAATTAGAGTTTACATAAATTCGCAATGTACTTCCCCTTTTCAAACATCATATTCATAATCTTTAGTAATCTCTAACTTCATATCCATCTTGTTTAAAAAACTCATTTACCACACTAACATCACCTGGGGCCTTATTATTTTTTGTTCCTGTTATTACTGTCGCTAATTCTTCCTAACAAAACAAATCTTCTTTCGCATCGAAGGTGTCGCAAATTTTTTCATTCTTTTCTACATCATTTCTTGCAACTCTGTCACGGTTTAACACATTTTCAAAATGTTCTGCCCATCTCTCTTTAACTCTTTCCTTATCAATAATTGCAGCCCTGTTCCTATTTTTACTGGGACAAGTCTAGATTAACAATCCCCTCTCAATTTATTAACATGCCAGCACAATATTAGTATTATGCGGTCTCGCCGCATCTTCTATATCCTTTCCATGGCCTCCAGTTCATACCTCTATAGTTCATATTTTAATGCTTTCTCCGCTTTATTTACATTCCTCTTATTTTTGTACGATCTATCACTCATATAATTCTTGTACAAGCCCCTCCTTCTCTCTATTAAACATAAAGTATTTTCAATAATATTCTAGCTCCGTTCCTAACGTTCTTCTCAAAGACACCATCAGCAACTTCACAAACTATTTTCCTAAAATTATTCTATCTATATGTTTTCATTAATTACTTTCGATCAAAATTATCCAGCAGGAGGACAATTTGTTCTATTTCAACAAAAATATTTTTTTTTCCTTTCAAAATTTGTTTTGATGGTGTCCATGTCATTTTCTTGAATATTATTTCCCCTCCTAATGGCTAAGCGTCAAATTCATTATAACGTGATTTGGGTAGCTATGTCCTTACTATGTGAATCTGCAAGGGTATATACCTTGAAAATAGATCTTTCTATTGAGTCACTTTTGTCAAGAGTAGGCATAATCATTTTTGTCCAGATAGTAATCATTTTAACAGAATTTAAAAGAGAAGGCGGCAACCTTTCCGTTCTACATTTTTTTTCAGTAAAAAAAAAAAAAAAGTTAAGAGCCTCTTTGGCCAACCCCAATTTTTTGTTGTTGCAGGTCCGAAAGGCACCGCGGCGACTTTTTGTAGCGTGGTTTTTGTACCATAGCAATTTTTTAATCTGATTAAAAAAAAAGTTAATCATAGTTGGACTTCAAAGCCCATGCACTAAACTGATTTCAATGAATAGGTTCTTTAAGAAGAAAAAATTTATAGTCATTTTCACAACCTAAAAATTCCGGTCTTATAGCTTTAAGAGTCACTCTTTATAGTGCTTATCCCACATAATTCTCTAAATGGATATTAAAACAACTTATGACGTCCTTTTGATGTTTCAGCTTCTTATGTAATGCTTATAAGATTATATAAAGTTTCTATCCAACAATGCCCTAATTTAGGGGTATTTTGATTATTAGAAATAATTTCTTGCTTAATTCATCAGAATTCGTAACTGTTGTCCGTTCGCGCAAGTACGGCGTCGGTTCAGGAAAACCGATTTAAAACTCTCCAGAGTCCATTCAAAATGACTTAGTTGGAACAATCAGTAAATACTTTCTATTCTCTAGAGACATGATGGTCTCCCCCATAGCATTTTAAAACGATGGCCATCGTTATGCCCTTTTAACGTTCCAATACGAGATGTAGTTTCAACACGACGGTCTCCCTTCCACTTTAATATGCCACCCATGTCAAAATCATTTTATACCTGTATCCAGTATCCAGGGACCATAGTAAGACTGTATCCAGGGAGGTGGGGGTGTTGGGGCCGTGTTTGACCCCCCTCCCCGAAATTGTTATCCGACTCGTTAGAACGTGACAAAAATACATATAAACAAACTGTTGGTACATTTTTTGTCAACCCTCCACCCACCCCACTCCACCCCCGAAGAAAAATCCTAGATATACCCATGACCTATCCTTTTATCCTTTTTGCATCTGGTTCAATTTTTTTGTAAATACAAACTCCCTTTGCATCGTAACAATGACTTTGACCTCTAACCACCATCCACCAATTAATGTCTTTTCGTTCATAAACTTTAAAAGATTCTTAGTTTTGTGCTTATTGAGGAAACTGAATTTCTGGACGAAAATCCTCAAGAACAAAAAGGTACATTTTAACGCTCATATTCTTCGATTTTTCCAAGGAGGGGCTCTTCAGATTGATTTCTGTTTATCCTAAATATAAGGAGGGACCCCCCCCCCTCTAACTCCCCCCCCAATTTATTACACTGCAGTTCAACTTTTTTTAATGCATAGAAAATTAAAGGGCTGATTTATTGCCATTTGCTTTATACAATTAAAAAGGACTATTCAAAATAAAGATGGGGGCTATCGCCCTCCCCTTTTTAAACAATATTTTCATGACAATATGGCAGTGGGGAGGGGAGGGGGTGCTTATTAAATGAAAAATATAATTTAATACCATAATTTCCTTATAAAAAATAATGAAAAATTAAAAAAACCTTAAATTGATGAATTGGTTCGGATATCATTAAGTTTACACTTGACTAGTAAATTCAAGAAAACATATGGGGGGGGGGGGGATTTTCTACTTTTTTGTAATGAAATACCAAAAAAGGTGTTTTTCAAAACCTGGGAGGGGACTTTTTTTAACAGCTTATTTCTTTTCCTAGACTGAGGCAATTTTTACACAAATGGGCCAAATGTCGCTGCCAATGCATCAACTTGACTAGTCATGATCCCAATAAAATTACCATTATTAAGACTACATCAAAATTAGTAGACATTAGCACAAACACCCTGAAAATCGGTCATACATCACGAGAGTACATGAATAAATAACAAAGAAAAATAAAAGTTCCACAAACCTTTCACGGCACGTTCGAGGCTTTCATCGGTGTGTAATATATTCTTTCGAATCAATTCAAGGGGCCCAGGTCTCTGGGATAGTTGGTCATTTAATATATCAACAAGCTTGGCTCTCTTTAGTAATCGTTGCTTCTCTGCTAGCGATGGGGCCACTTTCCCTGTGTCTAAAACAAAAGATAATGATAAATCATTTTTACAATACAACAGCTTTGGCATAAAAAAAACAAGCACACTCCTTTTTTTTCTCATTTTGAAGCGCTTGAAATTTTACTTTACTTTTATTTCAGTACCACTATAGACGTAAACTTTTTTGTCTATTCAACCCTATTTGACTATAGTTTCAGGGTCAAACTCAATTAACTTCAAGTTGGAGTCAGAAGACATGGAATCAAAGGAAAAGCAAGAGCAATCGAAAAGGCCAAGAAGGTCACACCTAGAGAGCCAGGGGTCATCAATACATTACTGAATTTCATTTGCAAACGGAATTTTGAGCACCTCATTTTTATCCAACACACTAATCGATCAGCTACGGTTAACAACCTTTTTCGAATAATTTATGTCTTTTGCTTAACAAATTCACATGAACATAGTTGCAACTGGAAGGATGTCAATTACACCCAGGCAAAAATACTGCTTTGCACTTGAGGTTCCCCAATAGTTGCTATCATCCTATGAAATAAATGCGCCTTTGCAAATGCAATCCCTGCATAAAACTTATTATATAATTTTTCTCCTTTCTCTCTTATTTAAAAAAAATGTCAATTACGCACTTGTAATTTGGGATATTTATTAATTGGGTATTTGCAAATTCAAATTAAACTTAAAATCCTTGAACGTCCTACAAACTGGCAATTAAACAAGAATATTGCAACAAGACATGAAGTTAGAGTATGTAAAACAAGACTTGGCTCGCTAACATTCCCTTCCCTTTTTTCAAATGGAATTTGATTTGGATAACTATTGTACATCTCAGTCAGTAACAGCATTTAGCATAGAGACAAGAACTTGAGCTTATTTTTAAAACTGTCAAGTTAATTGAAAAAAAAAAGCTGAAATTTATATACCGTGCGAAAAATGCAAGTTTTTCTGTCGATATATTCTATTCACTAACGCAGATTTCGAAATCCAAGGGAGTAAGGTTCGAGACGTGAATGAAGACTTGGAAAATATCCAAATTTTGACTGAAATATGTCCAAATAAATTCATCTCTTTATTGCAAGTTTGTAACTGTTTATACACGCATGTGACGCACAAATACACATACGATCACTTGCAATAATGCATTCCATAGCTAAAATAACGATGCATATACTTTCATTAGGGCTACATACACAGTAACTATGTTTCGGAATCAAAAACAAAACGCAAGAAATATATTTTATGCATTATGTGAATGAAAACTAAACTTTCAAACTACTTGCTCAAATACTTCGTGTTGAGATTGCGGCACTTATTGACCCCCTCTTAAGAAAATGTTGTCCTTGAGGCATCAACAACTCGCCCACGCCTGTCTGTGGTTCCAAATTATTGTCATTGCACTCTATTGCAAATCAAATCTTCAGGTTTCTTTTTATTTTTTTTTTTATGTTTCAAATTTTCTCTAAGAAACCACCATTCGTCGACATCTACCAAAAGCACAATTACAATCATCATATTTTATAGCGAGATCTTCAACTACACTGCCCAATAAAACAAAAGAATAATAATAATAATAAAAATCGCAAAATACAAACGAAAAACAGCCAAAACATCGCGGTACAACAATTATATATGTGTTAAGCAGGGGTACACCCAGAAATTAAGAAAGGACATCCCCTTTACCTTTTTTTTCAAAGCCTATGTTACTTTCCAAATAGATTTAACATACAGAAAGGGATATAATCCTAACCTCACTGAAAAAAAGAATAAAAAGCTTCTTTTATCTTCAAGTTTATGTTTTTACACTAATTCTTCTCTATCTGGTGCCACTAAGATGCTAGAAAGAGCTTTGACCTGTTTTCAAAACCTGTTATTTTCCAAATAGATATAGCATAAAGAAGGGGAAATGACCCAACTCCGCCGAAAAGAATAAAAAATCTAATTTCTTTTACCTTCAAGTATATGCTTTCTGACAAGTTCTTCTCTATCGGGTCTCTGTTGGATTTTGTGCTTAAGAACGTCACCAGTTTTGGCTCTTTCTAATTTCTTTTGCTGCTCATGAAATTGTGCGGAGGATTTCAGTGCTGTACAAATAAAAGGCAATGAGAAAACTCATTTATTTATACGAACCCAAAGGATATGAGTTTCAAACATAAATAGCAAACAAAAAAAACTTGACTTCACATTTCACCTGTGTAAGGATAAGAACTTACTGCTCAGGGCGCCTGTAAGATTACTATAAAGGAGGATTCACACCCCCAAAAATGTCTAAATCCAGAATTTTTCTATTTAAACAGGATCAGAGGCCGACTCTCTAAAGTTTTAAATGTACCGTGACTTCCAACTCCGACTCTAAAGCCCAAACTCGACTTGAAAGCAGTCTTTCTAAAACCAGCTCTTAGTTAAGGGAAAGGGCGTAATTTTGTTATGGGGCAGGGGGGGGGGCGGGCTGCCCCTCCCATACCTTGGTTTTTCCCTACTCCCAGACCCAAGTTTGCCTTCCCCTAGCTGAAACTTAGTTTCTAAAAAATCTTGTCAAAACTAAGGTAAGCCTGCATAATTTAAGCATCAACAGAAACAGAAACGGATAAATAAAGTATCTTTATAGTACTATATAGTACTTTCATGGCAGCAAATGGCTCATTTTTCAATTTTTACTGTCATTTTCGCTTTATGAAAATTGGCTCACCCTTGCCCCCCCCCCCCTAGGATTTGGACGAAATTATACCACTAGTTTTGTGTTTCTTGTAACGATAGTGATGCAACCAAAGAGCCTATGGCACATCTGGACTTTCAACGAGTTTCGTCTTGAAGTTTCAAAGACCATTTCTGGGACATTTATTTTTGTTAAGAATACGCTATTCAGACGATTAACGATCAATCGACGATCAAGTCTTTCAGTAATAGCAGCTCAACTGTGTCAAGCAGGGTTTAGAGAAAAAGCTGGCAGAGAAGGAAAAACAGGGAGTGTCTGATGATAAGGAAAACGATTTTTTTTTTTTTTTGTTAAAACTATTCTAGCATCGATGACGTAGTTTTCCAAATAAAGCAGTTACACCAAGTTAACAAAAAATTAGAGGGCTAAATTATTTCCGCTTCTACAATTTTTTTTTTCGCTTTTACAATTTATTTTTAAATTATTTTTCGCTTTTACGATTTTATTTTACAGGGAAGTGAGGGGTGCTCATTAAAACACGAAATAAATAAAGCGATTTTATACACAAATCATGGAAACGAACTCCTTTAAAAATATTCTTAAATATTACACAATAACAATAAATGAAGAGTCAAATTATAAAATCATTCTTTAGTCTGAGTTAGTTAATACATTTTATTATTGTATCTCAACAGTCACTACAGTTTTTACAGTTTGAAAGAAAAGGATGTCGAATTTTTCAAAAACTTTGGTTTTTGCTTGTATAGCCAATTCCCGTATTTTAAAAAATACAGAGTGGTCCAAATAAGATGAAAGAATTAAAAATATTCATAACTATTCTGTCTTTAGTCATTTCTGCTTTTTTCTTTAGCAGGGTTTCACTTTTAGATATACGACAGTTAAAAAACGACGCACTACAGTATCAAATTTATAAGAAAAAATCCCTGCTGAAAGGTCTATTATACAACACAACGAAAATACCATCGTCAATATAATATACTTGGCAACTTACTTTGCGACGCCAGGGTTTTTGTACAATAAAACTAGGACACGCATATCTTTGTTATGTGTGGTCATTCATCGAGTACGCATGTCCGGCCTGGGGCCCCACAAGTGCACAACAGAAAATATGTCAGTAATGACATTGAAACAGTGCAGAAACGTGCTACAAAAATCATACTCGGTGCAAATTATGCATCTTATGAGTCCGACATCGAGTCCCTAAAAATACCCTCCGTCCGCGAGCGCAGATACAAACTTGTCCTCCTTGGACACTCATTACTCACAAGTCAGAAGCGCCTCCTTGCATAAAGCGTCTGCCTACCAAAAGCAAGAATAAAATCGAACCGTTGAGGTTGTCCCCTTGTAATTGTAAGTTAATGTCATTTTTTTTGTTTTTTTTATGCCCCTTCAATGTTTTTCTTCCTCAGAACGGTAGATCAGCATTAAAAAGACTTTTCGTTCAAGATTTTGTTTCCTAGATATTGACATGCAAGATATAACCAGGCGATACTTTATATGTAGTATTAACAGGAGAGAGCTTGGGGCAAGAATAAAATCGAACCGTTGAGGTTGTCCCCTTCTTTCAGAGATAATTTTAATCTTTAATTTTGAATATTTTTCGTAATCCCGGTAAAACATTCGTAAAATTTTTCTCAATTTACAAAGATCAGCCTGTGCGTTCTTTGCAGCTTGTGTAAACTGCAAAAATATTCATGGTATCCGAGCACTAGTTTGAATATTTCAAAGTTAAGTTAATAACTAAGTTAATGTCATTATTTTTTTTTATGCCCCTTCAATGTTTTTCTTCCTCAGAACGGTAGATCAGCATTAAAAAGACCTTTCGTTCAAGATTTTGTTTCCTAGATATTGACATGCAAGATATAGCCAGGCGATACTTTATATAAAATCGAACCATTGAGGTTGTCCCCTTGAAATTGTAAGTTAATGTCATTATTTTTTTTAAATCTATCAAATTTGTGATGTCTATTTGATTTATATTGACATCTGAAGGTCTATAATATGTCCTTTCCCATCTGCCGTTATTAAAAACTAAGTATATGCTCATGGGCGTAGCCCCGGCATTTTCATTGGTGGGTGGGGGGGGGCAGGAGGGGTCCACATTCTGAGATTCAAGGGATATGGGGTATGTAATAACTTTTTCTCAAAATTATTGGGGGGGGGGGGAGAGGCAAATTCATTCAAAGCACTGTATATAAATAATATATAGTAGAAGCACAACTCACTAATATTTGGCTACTACAGTCTTGGCGCGTATAAAAGCTCCGCCCATATTCTCACACGTTTTTGGCAGAAACTTTCTCAAAATGTCTTTGAAACCAACTCGAGACTTTGCAACCTACTTGTAATTACTAAAAACATATAATAATAACATTACACTACTAATTACCAATTTTTATATATGTATTGGAATAAATTAATTTAAAATTAGATTCTTTAAAATTTAGTGTTGCAAAAGTGAAGCGAAGTTTCGCGTTCAAGAGAAATCTGACTTGTCTACCCGTGAAAAAATCTAATGTCGCTTATGTTTAAACGTTCTCCGGAGCATTTGCATCTCGGTCCGGCTTTGTATAATGGTGTGACAGGGAATGATTCTATTGTATATATCTATCTACTGTGATTCAAAGTGACAGCATTTTTAGAAACTTAGTCTTCCGTTTTAAGGAGCAGGTATCAGTGGCAGATCTTATGGGGATACCTGAAGAGGTTTTAATTCCGGCCTAGGCCGGAACTAAATTACGCTATATGTCAACAAAGAAAAGAAAATTGACAACTTGAATAAATCACTGATGCTGAAACAAAAAACTTGGACCCAGAGACCATGCAACCAGTAATGGTAAATCTTTCTGGAAGAGCCATGTAGGTAGACAAGTTTCATGAACCAGAACCATGCAATGCTTTGGACGACGAAATTGGACCTGTTCCACTCTGAACCGCCTCCTTCCCTCCATTGACTTTTTAGCTGAAAGGTAGGCATGTAGCATCGTGTTTAAGCCAGAATCTTGCAGGGATTTTCTCTCTGTACGAAAAAATGAAGAGACTGGGTCCAGCACCTCTCTGACTTGTCAGCAAGAAAATTAAAACCATTTAGAAGATATAAGGTTTGATACTAGATTGGAAGTAATTTGCACGAATACATAATTTGAAATACAAAAAAGGTACGGTGCTTTTTTCTCTCTTTATTTTGACGACTAATAACATAAATATTAATAAAGTTTAAAAGAAGGACTTACAAGGCATTATTCCTTGGTCAACCAGTTGAGATATCGGTCGCCTCATCATCAGTTTCACCTTCAGAGCTAAAAATAAACATTATACAGAATAAAAGAAAAGTATTATATAGGTTTTAAACTAGTTTTGGCAAGAGGCACGACTAAATTTTTTTAGACGCCGGAGGCATATGTGTTTACGAATTAACATATCTTCTAAACATGTCTATGGCGCATAATACAGCTTTTATGATCAGTTTGAAAATGATAGCAGAAAAGAACAGAAATACATCATACAGAAGGAGACATTGGTCTAAGCACGCAGGGAGGGGGGGGCATCAATTCCCAAATAAAATAAAAAAAATATGAGACATAAGAATCAAGGACATTATTCGGACCATCCTTGCAAAATAGAGGGGGGTCTCCCTCTGTGTATAAAGTGGCCCAAACAATAACAATTAAAATATTCAAGTTTTGATCGATCCCATGACTGAAACTCAAATTGTTAGTGAGAAATTCCAGTGCCAAGTGCCTGAAATCTATCTTTTGGCCTGTTTTTCAACAGAACAAGAATTAAAAACACGTATTTTTTAGAAACAAATTTTCAGAGTACCATAGACTTGGGCTTTCCATCTTTGGCCTATGCATAGGCATTAATGTTCCATGCCACGTTTTTCACTTTGCATCTCTCATCCTATATATATATATATATATATATATATATATATATATATATATATATATATATATATATATATATATATATATATATATATATATATATATATATATATATATATATATATATATATATATATATATATATATATATATATATATATATATATATATATATATATATATATATATATATATATATATATTATATTAAAAAAAAAAAAAAAAAAAAAAAAAAAAAAAAAAGCATTGCATACCTCAAATAAGAACACAATCAAGCAAACGACACTTTTAGGATTGTGTTTTGAGGCATCAGATACATATAAGAAGCCAATTCTCTGTTACTATTATTTACCAGCTTTATCTATCGTATTTATTTAATAAAAAAAAAGAAAAAAAGATAAATTGCGGTATAAAAAAAAATATTACTTCCGGTTAAGAGGTTTGGTGAAGTGTGTAGCATTAACGTTTCTGTTCCCTTTTTACATGTTATAATGTATTTCAGATTGCCGGTGATCAATAGATGTTGCATAATAAACAAAATATTACTTTATAGTAATCTGTTTTAAGCATTAGCAATTGTCAGAAAAAAAACTGAAAAATAATGGTTATTCCTTTTTCATAACTAGCATAACTTTTCATAACTAGTCTTCAATTTATTTTAATAAGTATAAAGTAAAACCGCAATGTAAATGAAAAAAAAAGAACAACAAAACCACTTTCATAGTAATCAAAATTCCTTGGCAACTGGATCTTTTTAAAATCCCATGGCCTGGTCATTTATACGGTCAATGTTTGAACTGTAACCTTAAAGCCGTCATTTTACCAGTCCCCTTCATTTTCAAGTAAGGAAGTAATGGATTAAAATTTTATACAATTACGATCCACTAGCATATCCATCATTCTAACGGTAGAATTAACTGAAAGAAATCCTTTAAAACAAGATGTAGAATAGAAAACCACTAAACCACAAGATATGATTCCCATATAATTTTTCCTCAGTAAAATTTTCTGTATTAGTTTTCAGTTGAACTTTGACGAAATAAGTCTTGATTTTTTTACTTGGACGGATTACACGAACTGATCCTTAGTGATACACCCTTCTAGAGATAAGATAAGCCCTCCTGGGTAAAATATAAATCGTGCCTAAGAAATTAGTATTCTGGTTTTTCGGTAAGCTATAATTCCCAGGATTATCAATCCAAGCAGATTCCATTTGGACAATAACGGACAGGATAGAACATATGTTTTGGCATTTAAAGACATACAGACCATATATAAGAAATAGGGGGGTATTTAACCTGCACAAAGTAGACTATTGATGGTCGGATACCCCCCCCCCCCATCCCCACCATATGCCTGGTCTAAATAACCGTTCCTTAGATAAGCTTCGAAAATATATATATATATATATATATATATATATATATATATATATATATATATATATATATATATATATATATATATATATATATATATATATATATATTTGTATTTACTTGGTTTACGTTTAATTTTTTAATTCATATTCATAAATTTAAAGAAGCGATATGCATGGTAAAGCTATGCATAATGCAGTCACAATAAGATTGTGGTACAATCCCATTTTATGGGCCTCTCGACTTATCCCCTGTAGACTAGGCAATGATAAAACCCGTTCTTCACGTCGTAACTGTTATAGAGCAGGCAATGATAGCAAGGTTTTTATTGCGTATACGATATGAAACTGTGGTTTTTTGGAGTTTAGATGGGGGAAAAGGTACCTAGGCTAGGTTAGGTTACATATCTAATATATGCTCTGCTTTACCCGCCCCCCCCCCCTAATGTGCAAATATAGAGCCTAAATTTGTGTCTAAACTTAATACATTCATCCTATTTTATTTTATTTGATTAGCATTAACCAAACTTGACATTTTAGAGAGGCCCATAAAATGGGATTGTATCAAGATTGTTTTATTTACTAATCAATTTGTGCTTCTGGGGCGCAGAAGGGGAGGTTGTTTAGGGCTAGGTTCCAAAAGTCTTATCATTTGCCCAGTCCTCATAACAGGCTCTTTTTTCTATAGTTCTTGACCCCGCCAGGACTCGAAAGGTCATTCTCTTAAACCATAATAGACTTATATCATGGGAATTTTTTCGCCTTTGTTTCTTTGGCAACTTGAATTGTTCACTGCGTTTGGGGCGTCATTTTTCTTGACACTTAGGTGTAAGTAAAATTGAAGTTTAATATAAATCAAATGGATTACATGGGACGAAACGAACATAAATAATCCGAAAAACGAGAAATAAAGATGATGATGAAGGACAAGACAAAGATAGAGAGTATATCATTGAAAAGAGAAAGAAATATGGCGAAAAAAGAAAAAAAATGAGGGAACTGTCATTTTAAAATGGTCAGATCAATCCCAATTTATTTTGGTAAATTTCAGGTATATCAGTTAAGCACGCATTTTTGTACTTCGCAAAAGAAAGAAAAGAAATCCAAGCACAAAGTAGACAAAGTGAAAAAAGACGAAAAGCTTTAAAACAATAATTTTCTGGGGATTAGTCTTCATTTTGTTGATTAGATCAAAACAGATACTTTCTTAGAGTTCATTTTATTATCAGACCTCTATCAAAATTAAGAAAAAGACATATCATTCTTCAAGAGGAAAAGAAGTAAATAAATGAACATTTCCATCCGTGTCAACAGCTAGCGATCCTGTATTCAAAATTAATTCACATAACTTCCAGACATTGCAGACGCTGTGATGAAACAGTCAATTCTTATGCTTAGTTCGAATGAACTTTTTTGATAATGGTTAGTTTTTTTCTTTCTTTTGTTGTTGGCAGTTTATGTTCTTCAACTGTATTTTTTCTTCTTATTTGGTTTTATTTCGTATTGTAGTATTTTTTTGTACTCCTTACTGACTTACTTCTTGACTTGAGGCTCCTGCTGGTGGTCCAGCGTAGAGAGAGATGAGAATCTTTGCCTCAATTCCGAACGGTCCTGGGCAAGCGTAACTGTTTCTTGGAGATCAGTACCGATCATGGAGAAGTACTGGGTAAGGCTGTGCCTCCATCTGAACCGGGGTCTTCTACGGGGGCGCTTCCAGCCATGTTGAGGCGGATCAAAGTTAAAAAGTATGCTGGCGGGTGCTTCTTCTGGCATGCGAATTAAGTGGTCAAACCACCGTAGAGTTCTTATGGCGAGCTGACGAGAGTTGGGGGGTCTGAGCTGTTAGTGTCAGCATTCGGTTGTTTGAGACAACGTCGCAACACTTGACCCCTTCGATTCGTCTTAATAAGTTTGTTTCGCTCGCATATATGGCATCACGAACAGAAGCAGCTGCTGGCCAAGTTTCAGCCCCGTAGAGAAGGACTTACGGTACGGTCGTGTTGTAGATCCGCATTTTTGTTTTTTGGCTAATGTTGGGCTTTGACCACAAGGAACGGCATAATCGAGCCATAATAGACGTAGCTTTTGCGATGCACGACTGGACTTCCAATTCAATTGAGCCGTTGTTCGAGACGACAGATCCAAGGTAAGTAAAAGACTTGACAACTTCGATAGTGTGCCCTAATATGTTGAATGATGGTGAGTTGGCGGAATTTCCTGCCGGAGTCAATGATCATTATTTTTGTTTTCTGCCAGCTAATATGTAGTCCCACTTTCAGGGCTTCTTCCGAAAGTGTATTGAGAGCTGCCTGGAGTTCCACTGCAGAAGTGCATATCAGGACAATATCTTTTGCAAAGTTGCGATCGCTCAGGGCTCTATCGCCGTATTTCAATCTTAATTGAAGCCAATTCATGGTTTAATCCATGACATAATGAATCACCCCGTTGAAAATTTCAAAAGCAGCAACATAGTCTTGACTTACACTAGAATCTATCTCCTTACTTGCCTTACTCCTTAGGGGTCATAAATAAATAAATGACAGCTGCACAACCGTCCATCCTTTATTCTGAAATTCAAAAGCTTATAAAAAGTCAGGTCGTTTGAACAATTCAAATGCGGGAATACGAAAGGCGTTATTTGGCATTTCTTAAAAATTTGCACTAACATTCATCCCTTCAAAATAAGCAAGTTATATTAAATAGTCCAACTGCTTTTCTCCTGCCATATTTGACTCCAAAGAAAAGTTTCAATTTTTTCCCAGAAGTCAAACCCCCCCCCCCCAACCCCTGGATACGGCCTTGCATAGCACCTTTTGAATTAGCAGTTAAGCCTGGTATTTAGCACGAGCACCAATATTTTTTTTCTTTTTATTTTTAGTTATATTTATCTAACCATCAAAATATTTAAACCTGGAGTATTTTACTTCAACTTTGTACTACAACAGAGTATTTTCACTATCACATTTCAAACAGGGATTTTCATTAATTCCGGATGTAAGATTGTTTACCTACAGTCTTATTTTTCTACTTACATTCTTTGTTCTTGTCCATGGCTTTCTTCAATGGAGATTCATCCACTTCACATTTGGGTGGAGATAGGGGGATCATAGTCGCACCTTCACTGGAGAAACTTTTTACATTGTTAGCATCTGTCATCATGTATAATTTTAATGCACTGATTGGGCAATTCTAAAAAAATAAAATATTGGAATGAGAATCATCGGTACACGAAGACAAAGACGTAAAAAGTATCAAAAGCAGGGTTTAACCTGAGTTAGGAAATAAAATCAGTAAGTACATCATCCCAAAATCCCTATATATATATATATATATATATATATATATATATATATATATATATATATATATATATATATATATATATATATATATATATATATATATATATATATATATATATATATATATATATATATATATATATATATATATATATATATATATATATATATATATATATATATATATATATAGGTTTTTATCTTCAAATAATAATAATCTACAACAGAAGTCTTCCTTTCTATCATTTAGCTAATTTGATTGTTTCATAAGATGCATTACAGTATTGTTCTACCCCTCTACCCCATTAGTGCTTGCATGGAGAGGGAGCTCCGGCCCTACTGCTACACCAAGTTTCAAATAGTTCAGCTGCTTTTTTTTCTAAATTTATACCTTCCCTCCTCCCTTATGAAACAAAAAACTGTGCATGTGCCTGATAAAATTTTTTTTTTTTTTTTTAATTGTTAACACCTGATAAAACAAGCTTTTTTGCTATATTTACGCCCTTCCTCCTCTCTCGTGAAATAAAAAACTGTGTATGTGCCTGATAACAAGATTTTTTTTACATTCATAAACCCTGATAAAACAAGCTTTTTTGCTATATTTACGCCCTTCCTCCTCCCCAGAGAAATAAAAAACTGTGCATGTGCCTGATAACACAACATTTTTTTTTGTATTGACAACACCTGACAACACAAGCTTTTTTTCTATATTTACGCCCTTCCTCCTCCCCCGTGAAAGTAAAAACTGTGCATGTGCCTGAAAACATAGTATCCTGTTCGTTTTCTCCTTTTTTATCATAGAAGACAGAAAAATAAACAATAAGTACGAAAGACTACACAGTGAGATGGCTCAATTCAAATAGATGAGAAAAACAATTCAATATGGAACTGGGTCAGGCTTCGGGATTCCACTCAATTCAGGATTGGATGATTCCACTTGTGTTTGTTTCTGAATTTGATACCTGACATTCATTTACTGTGATAAATGACAACATATGGGAATAAAATAAATTAGGAAGAATTTCATTTAGCCAAGTTTAGCCAAAAGTTGTAAAGGAGGTTTCCATCTTGGGTCAACCACCCTTAAAAATTCAGATTTTGAGATTATTGGTTGCATAATAAAAAACAAACTTTGACCCATCATTTATGAGAAAGGTCCCGGTATCTTTGCAGATAACATTCATATATTTTATACATAGAAATGGAAGCGTTTACAATACACTAAGTGAGAAGTTCTACTTCTCTACTTCACAAAATTTACTATTTTTCCTCTACTTAGTAAAAGTTTTTTCTTTTATTTATCACAATAAGTAAAACAACAAATTTAAAAAAAGAAGCTATTTCTTCTGTCGCCTCTTTTTAAATTAGTACCTGTATAGCAACTACAATTCATTCTTCCACAAAACCTGACATATTCTTTTAAAATTATATACTCTATAGATAATACTCTTTAAAAAAAAGGCGACACTCTTTTAAAATTTGATTTTATATTTCTGTGTTTTATAATTCAGTAAGAACGTATTATTTTTCAGTTCCTTTTTAACCTTATTCTGTTAATTAATCATATGCCACTAAGAGCCAATTGTTTTCAAACCGATAGAATTGACGAATATTCTTATCCAACATCACAGTAGAGCATTGATAAAATCTACGAACCAACAAACGATCTAATGGTTAAATGCATTACGCATGGAATCCCTGTCATATAAATATGTAGCTTTTTAGGCCAAAATAAAAATTTCTGATCTTCGTACAGCATTAACCCAACCACCAGAGCCAAAAATTTGATTCCTCCCAAATAGCTGTATTTTCAAACAACTGACGTATGTTCTTGCCTTCTCGCAGAAAAGTGCAAAGAATAAACATGACGTGAGGGTAAATAAACTACCATAAAAACTATATTTAAGTAGCAAGAATGTTAATACACATTCTGTGCCCAGTGAAGAGCACACAAGAACATCCATCCCCTACCTATGTCGAACACCCGGTAAATCCTACCCCCCTATGTAGCGAAAATTTTAAATTAAACCCATTATACAATAAGATCGCATGTGCGCTACACGTTAGTTTCACGGAACCAAGACTTCCATTTTTAAGTAACTGAAATAACTTTACGTCTGTTAAACACCCTTTGCTAGAAAAAATTGATCAAAAAATCTCAAATATTTTATTCCGCCTTGAATTTATGATAAAGAGATGTATAAAATACCTTAAACCACTCAGGATATAAAGCGATGAGTGTTTCCAGCAGGTCAAGGTCTAATCGAACACCCCAATACACTGGAAATGAGTTGCTAGATTCACGTTTACACTCCCGAGCAGTTTCTAAAAATAAAAATGAATTAACAAAAAAAATAAAGCAGAAAAATATAGACACGGTTGTTGAGATGAATTCAAATTTGACGAAGATATAAGTTATCTACCTGCAGGGTGAGCACTCGGTATTAGCTTCGGGAATCTATTTTGCTTCTTTCTCTGGAATTTATGAGTAACTATAAAGCTTTTATAGACTGTGCATGCATCAATACAAGGAGAAAAAACTAGCTTTCATTACCTACATCAATGAAGAGCTAAGCTGCACTAAGTCCTTCAACAGGTCGATTAGAAATGTGAAAAAAAATATTTTGTCATGTGTAAATCACATTTTCCTAGCAAAGCTAAGAAGAATCCAGTAGAGACTGGTTATGTATTGATATCGCGAAATTAAGTTAATTTTTCTGAGTTTATTGATGCATGCACAGTCAGTCATAACTTTATAGTGTCTTGAAAATCAAGAAAAAGACTTGTAAAGACCAGTGTATTCATTATTACCACAACGCATTTGTCTCATTAGTTTATTTCCACAAAGCTATCACTTTCTGTGCATAATTAAAAACATATAATAAAGCACTTGAAGTATCCAATGTGACTAGAAACTAAAGAGACAAAAAAGGTAAAACTTCATATTTCAAAATAAAATGACTATTGGATATTGAACTCTTAAATTTTCCAAAACTTCCCGAATATACAACCTCCTCTGGGAGATGGTTCCACCAGTTACAGACCCGAGAAATAAAAACCGTTTGAGCGAATTCTTCTATTTACTTCTAGGGGATACAACTTATATGGCCAACGCCGAATTTTCACCCTGCATATCTTTCTGTCATGGTGTCTCATGTAACTTGTAAGTAGAGAAACTTACAAGTTACATGACAGATAAGCCTAGCTATACAAAAAGTAATTTTATTTTAGGCAATTCCTGGCACATAAAAAATTGATTCATTCTTTTATCAGTGGCTAAACTTTACTAAGATGTTTCTTTCTAAAATACCACGTCAACAAGATGGATATCCTAACATGACATATCTCTTAGATATATTTCTGTCTTCAAAGCATCTGATTTTGAATTCATAATGCATTAATAAATCTTTGTCCTTTTTTTGACAACACATGATACACCTTTATATATTATAATGTATTCCTTTTAGTTGATGCATGCTAAAAATAATCTACCAAGCTATTCTTTTCTTCTGATGGAGAGAGGTACTTTGCTCTTGTATAGTACTTTTTCTCTTTTGATTTCTAACCTATCCAATCAAATTTGTTTTTTATTTTCAACGTATGCTACGAACCAGTTCCGTATTCCGGCTGCACTGGTGATATATGAGCTACTTTGCACCAGGAAAAAAACGCAGCTGCACTACTCAGATTAACCGTTTTCAACAACATTTGTGGCAAAAACGTGGTTCCAAGGATAATACAAATGACAAAAATTCGTCGGAAGTC
The DNA here is from genome assembly GCF_049724085.1 of Artemia sp. Qi Xiang Cuo. Classification (NCBI taxonomy): domain Eukaryota; kingdom Metazoa; phylum Arthropoda; class Branchiopoda; order Anostraca; family Artemiidae; genus Artemia; species Artemia sp. Qi Xiang Cuo. Next base: position 37,552,533 of record NC_142810.1, on the reverse strand, counting down.
AAATATTTACTAAGATATGCAAAAAAAACCTGAAAAAAAAATTAATTTTTCATTTTTAAACAGAAAATGAACTACTTAAAAATTTCATAATTGAAATTATCATGTTATAAAGTCGAATTTGCCTTTGGGCGAGTATGCAGCAGTCTAGGGACAAGAAATAAGCATATAATATATTCAACTCCGCTATTCTAAAATTTACCGTCATGCTGAAAAGAATAAACCCAATCGAATAGTTGCCAAAACAAGGTCCTAAAGTATTTACTAGGGGAAATAACACACTGCTACACCACGTAAAGCCTATGGTAGCACGGTGGATTAATGTACTGCATGGAAATACCGGGCCCAGGGATTGGTCCCCGTTCTAGCCAGGTTGGGCTACCGGCTTGCTACTTGTCCCAGTAAAAAAGATCAATCAAATGAATCATGCACCAGCAGTGGCTCTGAAGGATCCTTATCTTTTGATACTAAACTGCATATTTCATAAATTGTTCCCGACTCTAAAGAAAATATTTAAGTTACAATGTATAATCATAGGCAGCGCGATAGCTCTGCCTAAGTAAAGAACGATGTGGGCACAATGTATTATTTTTTCTCTCCATACCCGGGCACTTCGTATCGAAGGAGTTGTCGTAGAAACTTCGAGAAGGGCTCATTCAATTGGAAATTGGAGTGGCTAGTGCCCTTTTTAATAGTCAAAAGTGATTGGGGGAAACTAGACCCCCCCCACGCCCATCATTCTCCCAAACACATCCAATCAAAATTTTGAGATAGTCATTTTGTTCAGCGTAGTTGATTTCCAGATAGAAAATATGTTTTGAGGAGGACACTCCCTCACAACCCTCGGGGCAAGGGTTTTAAGTTATGCCCTGGGGGGATATAAGGTTTTTATTGAAGTCTTTGTCATAGAACCTTCAAAAAGGATAATTTGATTGGAAATTCAAAGGGCTAGTGCCCTTTTTAATAGTCGAAAGTGATAGGAGGGCAACTCGCCCCCCCCCCCCGGCCCATCATTCCCCCAAACACATCCAATCAAAATTGTGAGATAACCATTTCGTTCAGCGTAGTTGATTTCCCAATAGAAAATATGTTTTTGAGGATGACACTCCCCCACAACCCTTGGGGCAAGGGTTGTAAGTTATGCCCTGGGGGCATATAAGGTTTTTATAGAAGTCGTTGTCGCAGAAACTTCAAAAAAGCCTCATTCGAGTGGAAATTCAAAGGGCTAGTGCCCTTTTTAAAAGTCAAAAGGGATTGGAGGGCAACTAGCCCCCCTCCCCACGCCCATCATTCCCCCAAACACATCCAATCAAAATTTTGAGATAGCCATTTTGTTCAGCGTAGTTGATTTCCAAATAGAAAATATGTTTTTGAGGAAGACACTCCCCCAAAACCCTTGGGGCAAGGGTTGTAATTTAGGCCCTGGAGGCATATAAGGTTTTTAAAGAAGGCGTTGTCGTAGAAACTTTAAAAAGGGTTCATTTGATTGGAAACTTAAATGGCTAGGGCCCTTTTAAGTAGTCGTAAGTTATTGGAAGGCAACTAACACCCCTTCCACGCCCGCCATTTCCCCAAACACATCCAATCAAAATTTTGAGATGAGCCAATTTGTCCCAAGACGTTCAAAGTTCAGGAAATTATACCTTTGAGCAGAACACTCCCCCCACAGTCTTCAGGGCAAGGGTTATAAGTTATGCACTGGGGGCATATAAGGTTTTTATTGAAATCTTTGTCGTAGAAACTTGAAAAAAGGGCTAATTCGATTTGAAATTCAAAGGGCTAGTACCCTTTTTAATAGTCAAAAGTGATTGGAGGGCAACTAACCCCTCTCTCACGCCCACCTTTTCCCCAAACACATACAATCAAAATTATTAGATAGCCTTTTTATTCATCATAGTTGAAAGTTCTGGAAATTAGGTCTTTAAGGATGACAACCCCTCCCCCTCCCAGAACCCTCAGGGCAAGGTTGTAAGTTATGCCCTGGGGGCATATAAAGTATTTTATTGATAGTGTTGTCGTAGAAACTTCAAAAGGGCTCATTCAATTGGAAATTGAAAGGGCTAGTGCCTTTTTTATAGTTGAAAGTGATTGGATAGCGACAAACGCCCCTCTCACGCCCACCATTTTCCCAAACACATCCAATCAAAATTTTGATATAGCCATTTTGTTCAACGTAGTTGGAAGTTCTGGAAATTAGCTCTTTTAGGATGATAAACCCCTTAGAGCCCTCAGTGCAAGGGTTGTAAGTTATGTTCTGGGGACCTATAAAGTTTATATAGAAAGTTGTTGTAGAAATTTTAAAAGAGCTCATTCAATTGGAAATTGAAAGGGCTAGTGACTTTTGTTAATAGTCGAAAGTGATTGGAAGGCGACTAACACCCCTTTCACGCCCACCATTTCCCCAAACACATCCAATCAAAATTTTCAGATAGCCATTTTGTTCAGCGTAATTGATTTGCAGAAAGAAATTATGTTTGTGAGGAGGACACTCCCCCCCTGCGCTTAGGGCAAGGGTTGTACTTTATGCCCTGGGGGCATAGAAGGTTTTTTTATAGAAAGCGTTGTCGTAGAAACTTCAAAAAGGCTCAATCGATTGGAAATTCAAAGGGCTAGTGCCCTTTTTAATAGTCGAAAGTGATTAGAGGGCAACTAACCCCCCTCTCACGCCCATCTTTTCCCCAAAAACATACAATCAATATTTTAGATAGCCATTTTATTCAACGCCGTTGAAAGTTTTGGAAATTAGGTCTTTAAGGATGACAACCCCTCCCCCTCCCAAAGCCCTCAGGGCAAGGGTTGTAAGTTATGCCCTGGAGAAGTATAAAGTATTTATTGAAAGCGTAGAAACTTAAATAGTGCTCAATCTATTCGTAATTTAAAGGCCTAGGGTCATTTTTAATAGTCGAAAGTGATAGGAGAGCGACTAACGCCCCTCTCACGCCCACCATTTTCCCAAACCCATCCAATCAAAATTTTGAGATATCCATTTTTTAAACGTAGTTGAAAGTTCTTGAAATTAGGTCTTTTAGGATGATAACCCCCTCAGAGCCCTCAGTGCAAGGATTGTAAGTTATGCCCTGGAGGCATATAAAGTTTCTATAAAGTTGTTATAGAAATTTCAAAAAGGGTTCATTTGATTGGAAATTGAAATTGCCCTTTTTAACAGTCGACATTAGTGGAGAGTAATTAACCCCCCTCTTACGCCCACCATTTCCCCAAAAACATTCATTCAAAGTTTAGAGATAGCCATTTTGTTCAACGTAGCTGAAAGTTCTTGAAATTATGTATTTAAGGATGACAAACCTCCCAGAGCCCCAAGGGTTAAGGTTGTAAGTTCTGCCCTTGGGGCATATAAGGTTTCTATAGATAGAGTTGTCTTAAAACTTCAAGAGGCTCATTCAATTGGAAATTGAGAGGGCTAGTGCCCTTTTTAATAGTCGAAAGTGATTGGAGGGTAACTAACCCCCCTCTCACGCCCACCATTCCTCCAAACACATCCAATCAAAATTTTCAGATAGCCATTTTGTTCAACGTAGTAAACAGTTCTGGAAATTAGGTCTTTGAGAATGACACCCCCCCCCCAGCACTCAGGGAAGGGGGTGTAAGTTATGCCCTGGGGGCATATAAGATTTTTATTGAAATTTTTGTCGTAGAGACTTCAAAAGGGCTCATTTGATTGGAAATTGAAAGGGCTAGGGCCATTTTTAATAGTTGAAAGTGATTGGAGAGCGACTACCGCTCCTCTCACGCCCAACATTTCCCCAAACACATCCAATCAACATTTGAGATAGCCATTTTGTTTAACGTAGTTGAAAGTTCTGGAAATTCTGTCTTAGAGGAAGACAACCACCCTAACAGACCTTAGGGTAAGGGTTGTAATTCATGCCGTGAGGGCATATAAGGTGTTTATAGAAAGTGTTGTCGTTTCCAAAAGGGATAATTCGATTGGAAATCGAAAGGCCTAGAGCCCTTTTTAATAGTCGAAAGTGATTGGAAGGCTTGACATTTTATAGTAAAGATCGATGTGGGTATGATGTATTTTTTTTGTTTAGACCAGGGCACTTCGTATCGAAGAAGTTGTCGTAGAAACTTCGAAAAGGGATCATTCGGTTGAAAACAGAAAGGGCTGATGCCCTTTTAAGTAGTCGAAAGTGATTAGAGGGTAACTAATCCCCCTTCCACTTCTACCCTCCCACGCCCACCCTCCCAATTGCAAATTGTGTTTAAAAACTAAATGTTGCCTTAAGATTAAATCAAAATGCACTGTGTTAATACTAACTCCAAATAAGGCATCTCAGACGCATCCCAAGAGCTACTTATAGTATTATGTTCAAACATCCGGGATTACCTCTGCTCTTATCAATTAACACAATCAAAATAACGTAAATGTATCTATGCAATCAAAGAATGTAAGCAGATTTTTTTGCGAGGGGTAACAAGTTTTCCATTTCAGGTTAACTAGAGGAGGTATGAAACGAAATTAAACACTAATATTTGTGTCCAGATTTTTAAAAGGGTGTATGTTGTTAAAATTTGCTGAAAATTTTTGTCCAGCATACAAATAGCAGGCCAAACTATAAAGTCTTAAAAAACAAAAAGATTTAAAGTATTATTTTCTTTTTCCCTGAAAAGACTATGTCAATATAAAACGAACAGAAATTAATTCAAAAAACTTTTTCCACAAAATAAGTTTTTCAAAGAAAAGTAAAGAACTCCAATAAACAAAAAATGAGCAAAAATAAAATCAAATAATCTACCAAGCGTGAAACTACCACAAATCAGCATCGATAAATAAGTGAAACCCAAAACGAACAGAAATTACAATAAATAACCGAGTCAAACTCAAAAGGAGCAGAAATTAACATAAGTTGGGCGCAAAACCCCCATGCCTTCCCAAGGCCAGAACAAAATTTGCACTTTACTGAAAAATACAAATGAACATGCATTGTCAGTTTAATATACATAAACTGATATTTAGTAATCAAAATGTTAATATTATTTGATTTATTAAAGTTATAAAAGTAAAAACATTTATATTAAAAAAAGAAGTTGATATTTGGTTTAAAAGTAAAGTTCATATTCGGATTGGGCGTTAAATTCTAGAATAAAAGATGTGTCACATCAATATTTTGGAAAAATTAATTTTTGCATATATTTTTTGGCCTATACTTTTTCAAAAATTCTACACGGCTTCACCGAGCAGTTTAAGCTTTGAACTTTACGGCAATTTGAAGCTAAATACGAAAGGTAAATTCTGGAAAAGAATGAAAAATACAAAAATTATAGAAAGGTCTGAGATACGTGGTTTAGTTGAAAATGAACCTTTGAATTTTGAGATTTTCGGGGAAAATTAATAAATATTAGCCTATAGCTCCTGGAATATACAAGATATCGGAAAAAATTAACATATTCTATGAGAAGACCATATTAGGACCAAATTGAGATGTCGCACCAATCAATCCTAGTGGTAAAACCTTAGAAAAAAGAGTCTGTACACGTTTTATAGGCGTAAAAAGGGTGTTTTTTTGCTTTTACAAGGTCAAGCCATGATCTCCAACTTTGCCACCACCAATATTAGGGTTCAGCGTGGTCGATATAGTCAGAAACTATTGTCAAACTGACTGTGTCTTTCATTCCACCTAGTTGTCACATTATAGTGGTCTGGCTCCCGGACTATATTTTGTGGGAAAAGTTTTTTTTAATTAATTATATTAAAATACACGTGTTTGTTTGTGTGTGTGTGTGTGTGTGTGTGCATTTGGATAGCCATGTCTATCCTGATATACAATACGCAACACAAACAGGTACCAGCATCCCATGCTTTCTTTCTCGTACAACTAAAGGGGGTAAAACGCAAATTTTCACCTCCCAAAAAAGCACCATTTACTGAATTGGAATCCAATTCACGTTATCAAGCAAAAACTTGTGTCCAACGTCATAGAAAAATTAAGTTTAGCAGAATGAAAAATAGATGAGACTTAACGTTGTAACTGAACTAATTGAGAGGTATATTGAGGGGAAAATATATTGGCTAATATTTACCCTATATGTTGGTAGGCTAATAATTAATGTGTGTGTTAAGTTTGTGACTAACTATGCAATAGCGTCAATTCATAAAAATTTAGGAGGAGTATGAAATTTGTAGTTTTTCAATGAAAGTCCTAAAAATAAGGGCGTTTTTAAATTAAAATAGCACCCAAAAAGGGTTTTTTCAAAATATTGGGGGGGGGGGGGGGCAAAAAAATCTAGTTGCCACATGTCCCCCTGAAACTACCACCACTGCTGCTATGTTTTCTTATACGGCTGTGAAGGGCAGAATTAAGGTGCAAATTGGTCAGAACGAAGTCTTTTGACGAATTGTAAGGCCAAGTACGAGAAATTTCGTTTTTAAGTTCTTGTGATAATTTTTTTTTTTGCTAGTCCCCTGTTAGTTGACCAGTTCTCAAAACAATGGGAAAGAGGACTAAGGAATGACTAAACCCCGGCAGGCTTGGAATTAATTTCATCTTCTCGTTCTCATCCTTGGAAGTTGATAGTTACTTTTTTTTTCACTGGAAAGTAATTTATAATTTGGTTCATTGACCCTAGACGAGGCAAATGCCACTCGCATATTTCTTTTTGATAGTTCTACCCCCCCCCCCCGCGAAACTAGCCGGCATTTTTTAAAATATCTAACTATAACAATAAGTTACAAACCAGTGGAAAACGTGAGTGGAAGTAGCAAGAATTAATCCAAAAGGTGATAGAGGATGTGATGAATAGAAAATTGGGAAAAATCTACTTATTGATATAAGAACCTTCCATGAATTGACTTGCTCTAAGCTTGCTTAGAGAAAGAAAAACTACGAGCTATATGTTAAAAAAAAAGTCTACATTTAAATGTGTATGCTTGGCTCGATCTACCTAGTATATAAAATTAAGAACTAATAATAAAATCCCAAATACACTTTTATGATAAAGATAGCCAAAAGTTTAGCATGTGCCTAACATTGTGATTTCAAACAAAAGCCCTAAGCTAGGGCTCTTGTGCGTTTTTTTAAGCCAACATTTAAAAGTGAAGAAGAATATTTAGAATTCTTGAGGTTCCACAAACTTTATGGATGCATTAAGACGAAGCAATTAAATAAGTAAATAAGAATTTTGGTAGAATAGGAATTCAAACAAGAAAGATGGACTAAAATATTGACAGATGGATGAGACGCCAAAATTTTGCATCGCAAACAACGGCAAACTTTGTAACAAGGACAACCTTGACAATAAAGCGACCTTAAAGATCTAAATGCAGGCACAAGATTGTCAACAGCCCAAGTTTTCGAAGGAATAAGTAACCTAGATACAAAAATCATTAGAGGAACCATGATTAATACTTAAAGACCACGACACAGCAGATCTCATTCAAAACATCACCAGATATATTGCAATTCGAGTTTTCAGGTAGCATATCAATTTATGAATATGATGGGAATATAAGCTGATATTACCACGCATAAAAGGGGTTTGAACTTCTATATCCACTGTAAATGAAAAAGCAGAACTAATCATTTACTGAAAACACCAAAGATTCAAAACAAAATACATGATTCAAATCGAATTCCAAATCTAAAACAAATGTTGTTTCAAATCTTCTAAGCCCTAGTAGGTTAGTGGTATCCCTGAAACGTCATATTTGAGAAAATGTAGTCTTATTTTGTTTGCTTTTCGCATATTTACCATTTACACCATAGATCTATATAATTATTTTATTAGAATTTCAATTCTCACTTTTTTTTTCATTAGCTCGCTTTGGTACTCGTTTTCGTCGTTTTGACATCAAATTAACTTTCGGTGATCGATAAAATTAATTGTTATAAGATTATTGAGCATCGATCGCCGAAATCTTTGGTAGATGGAAAGACGAAATCAAGTACAATAAACCTTCAGCTATTTATATAAATAGCTGACTACCTATATAAATTAAATATATCCAAGCTCTGTACTGTCATTTAAAATCATCCTTTTTCTTTTTTTATACCTAATTTAAAACAAAAGACAGCAACCATTTCAATCATTCGGCATAAAACAAGAGATCTCGTAAATTATGGAAGGATTTGGAACAATATAATGCACCGAAGAACATTATTTCCAAACACTTAGAGAGGGGAAATGCCTGGTAAAGTAGATAAAGTTAAAACCATAAGTCCATGGCTATGCAGACCCAAATACACAAAAAAGTAGTTTGGAAACACAAGCGCCCCTCGAAATTCTGGCCTAAAGAAGGGTCTACTGTAAAGAATGGGCTAAAAGACTCCTTGGCTAAAGGATCGACATGTCTTAATCTTGAGAAATATGTCTTTAGGGACTTACAGCTGTTTTAGCGACTCCGACTACCAGGGACCTTACCCAGTTTTAGAGGCTTTAGAGATTATATAGTAAAGGACAATATATTTCCTATGCATTTTCCCCAAACACTTCGTATGGAAGGCGTGGCTGACAACATTTTTAAGGGGGCTTATTTGATTGGAAATCGAAAGTTCAAGTGCCTTTTTTAAGAGTCAAAAGTGACTGAAGGCTAAATAGTCCCCTTACCATGTCCTTTTTTGCTACTCCTCCCTTCCTAACCCCCACGACATCAGACCTAACGACATCAGAACTTTTTATTGTCAATTATGTATATATAGGTTATACAGTAGAAAAGGGTGGGAGCATTTTTGATCTTGGGCTCGAAACTTATGCAAATGAACCAGGTTCTCTGAACCAGGATGAACATACATTTTGTAGGGAGACGGAGGTGTTAGAGGGACTCCAAGTCGGCCCAGAAAATTGTTTTTCCTCATCAATTTGAAACACACAGCCGCCAGTCATTAAATTACAAGGAGCGCAATGTCCACAAAATTTTAGGAAACACGAGCCACCCAAAAATGGGGCCCAAAAAAAGGCTAAAAACTTCTTTAGCCGATTGGGACAATATATTTACGAAAGTCATCGACTTTCGTCAAAAGACGACCCCAATTCGTAAAAATTAAAGTTGAAAAACCGGCACCCCTGAAAATGGATCCCTAAAACATGCAAAAAAATTTAGAGTGGGAACACGACTCCCCCTCAAAATTGTGGCCTAATGAAGGGCCAAAATTTGCTTTTCTGATTGACTTGAAACTTTCAAGGATCGTTATTTGAACCAAGGGCACCGCAAATCTTTATTTGGAGGGGCGATGGTATTAGAAGCCTCACTAATGGACCAAAAACCTTGGTATTCCTGATCAATTTGAAACTTGCAGCTTTATGTTCACGGGTTGAAAGGAGCCTAAAACAATAAAAGAATTGGTTTGGTGGATAGTGGGGGGAAGGGCCAGGATACAAGAATTGGACCCCAAAAGGGCGAATACTTTTTTCTAATCACCTCAAAATTTATATCCCAAAGTCCTTAGGACAAGAGGACTTCAATGCGTAAGCAAAGTACAAGACAAAATATTGCTTCTCCTCAAAAGTGCTAACAAACTCTTTTTCACCGGAAATGAGCCACAAAGGTTGGGACTCTTTATTAGCTTGAAACTTACAGTTGGAAAGTCCATTGGGCAAGGCAACTAATGTAAAAAGAGTGCATGGCCAAATGGGACCCCAAAAAAGGGGAAAAACTTGTTTTTTCTCTTGTCCACATGAAACTTTCATTACAAATAGACTGAACCAAGGGAACCTTAATGACAACAGCAAAATTGGAGAAATGTTTAGTATCAATTTGAAGCGCGAAAAATTTCATTTTTTACATTCAACAAATCTGGTTGCATTGATTCGTGACGTCCGATTTTCCTGATTTTTTCGTCCAGACAACAAGACAGATATCTTTTTAATAAATAACTTCGATATGCATTTATTTAAACAAAAAGAAGAGAGCTACAGCCCAACCGAACATAAAAAGAGATTCTTTTAATAAAACGGTGGAACACCATAGAACACCAAAATTTAGGAATATTTCAAATTTGTCTGAGTACAAAACGCCTCCTGATCCACTAGATAATTTCGAAGACCATACTGCCTTTCTATGACGATAAATAAAAGTTCAAACAGGGATAAAACCTTTTAATAGACAGTGATAAGTAATACTGAGTAGTAATACTGATGACAGTCATATTAGCATTCAGTATTACTACTGATGACGGTCACTGCATATGTGACCGAAATATCTAGTATTTTTTGTGAAATAATCACTGTCTATTGAAAAGAAATCGTGCCTGGTAAAGTGCAGATAACACACCAATCTTTAGAAGGGTTTAGGGGGCGGTACTCAAACTTCTTTTTGTGATAATTTCTGTTTTATTTTAAGTTTGACTTGATTATCCATTTTGGTTTCTGTTCTTTTCAAGATTCGTCCAATCCCCCATAACAGTTTCTATTATTTTATTGTTTAGTGTGATCATTCGTTTTAATTTCTCTTGGTTTTGGGTTTCATTAATTTATTTTTAGTAATTTCTGTTCGCTTTAAGTTTGAGTTATTTATATGACAATACTTCTGTTATAGGGTTCTTTGGGTTTAAGTTTTAATAGGGCTCTTTACTTTTCTTTTAAAAATCAAATTTTTAGGACGTTTTTCTAAATTAATCTCTATTCACATCTTTTAATTTTTAGAGATATTTAGAGATAAGGTAGGCCGTATAAGGGAGAGGGATGTAACGAGTTTCAACCCCCCCCCTCGAAAATTTTGTCCAATCTGTAAAAAAGTAACAAAAATTCATATAAACAAATTTTTGACTTTTTTTTGTAAACCCCTCCTTCGAAAAAATCCCCCCCAAACAAAAATACTAGACACGCCCTTGGAGGTAAGCTTACGATAATCCTAAGATTCTTACCATTTTTTCGTTCATAATCACGCATACGCCAAATTGAGGAAAGCCAACGAGGGAAAATAGTGTCATATCAGAATAAGAAGAAATGAGGTCTCGTTACGCTTCATGTCACCCGCAACGCCCTCAATACATCAATTTCAAATCAGTTTGACATGAATAGCAGTTTTCAGTTCGCATTTACCAGGATCCGTCAAAACTTGAAGCAAGAGTGTCCAGAAGTTTCAAATCGCTTTTAAATTATTCTACATGTGCAAAGCGATTTAAGCAATTGTCAAAATTGGAAAGGGGGCTTGAAAGGAAAATACTACTTGTATTAACCAGTTTTAAAATAAAATCTAGTCACGAAAAAAAGTCATGCTTTGAACTATTCAGCTGGGATTTTGAGCAAGTCCGAAAAAAAATAAGCAGAGAAACCGATAAACTAAGATTCTAGGGGGCACCCATTTTTGCCACCTGGTGCATATCTCAGAACACCATGTGTGCCACACCGTTCCACCATGCTTGAAATGCGCCACCTGGTGTGATTTTTGAAACTGAGCACCCCCTCAAAAGGATTCATTTCTAGCCTTGATTTTAACAAACCAATCATTAGTGGAACCAAAATTACCCACATTTTTATGAAGGCGGAGGAGTCTTGTATGTAACTGAGTACTGAAGGCAGCAGGCCTTTGTGGCTTGAGCCGCGACTCAGCTTAGTGATTCCGCCCATATAATAATAATGTACCTGAGTATTGAGAAGCGTCCTAAAGCGGAATAATAGCAAGCGGTATAAATTTTAAAGCGAAATAATAGTTTTTGAATAGAAAATACAAACTGACTTCTTAAAACGATTTAAGTGATGGAAGACAGAAGAGAGTTTCGTAATTTCCCGGTATTAATCTTTTTGTTTATTTTAGAGGTCTTTTACGGATGTAAGAATTAAGAGTGAATCAAAGGATTTGACGCTAAAATCTACAAAGTGAAATTTGGCTCCTGTGGGGCTCAATTATTACCACGAGAACAGCCAAAGAGCAATGAGCAAAACCATATTGTCATCTTTTTTGTTGTTGCTTCTTCTACACATGGACACATTTGCACTTAGAGTATTCTACATGGTAAACTACTTCTAAACCAAAAGGTTGAACTGCTGAAATGGAACTCCTATACGCATCTTCAACAATTAATAAAGGTGGCGATAAGAAATTTCGTGAAGCTTGTACATAAAGAAACTTGTCTAAAGAAATGTGCGCCAAGAAAAATGAGATAGTCAGGCAGTTTACCTGCCAATTGTATGCTCAAACGGAAATCTAGATGCAGTGACATCAGCAAGGGTGGCAAAAACAAGTGCCGTCTTCTGACAACACAAGGCCCGCATCAGGTGCTTCCTTCAAAGAACCAATATACTCTGCCTTTGTAGCTAGCGCTGTGCAGTACTAATCAGAGACTTGACCCCCTGACTCAGACAGAAATAATGAAGGTAGATGCTGTCCAGACAAAACACCTCAGAAAAACCGAACGCGTTAAATGGATCGAAAGGGTATGGAGCATCGGGAATTCTCCAGTCCTTTAAATTCCCACCCTATCAGCGAGCTGCTCAAGTCTCCCTCTCTGCGTTGGTATGGTCATCTATTTCGTCTGCTCACTAAAACACCGAATTCGCTTATCTTTAGATTCGACCCGAATGCAAACGGCTAGAAACGCTTCATCGGAAGACCAACCACAAGATGGTAGGAAGTATTCCACAGCCGTCGAACTACCTCAATCATTGACTTAAACGAAGCCAAACCCACACCGACAACAGACTATTCTGAAGACGATTAACGCTGGAGGTACTAACGCAGGTTTTTTCTACGCTGGGGGCGCTGTGAGCAATAGCTTGAAGTAAGTACGCAAGTAGGTTTTAGACAAGTACAATTAATCATGAAATTCAACTAAGATTATGTGAGCTTAATCGTATTACAGGAACTACTTTAGCTTTGTCACGCACTGATATTAAACCAGAAACATAACGGAGTTGACCAAGGTGTCGCCTCAGTTCCAAAATGTTGTCAGTCACAGCGTCCAGCGAGGTCCAGTGCTAAGCCTTTACCCCATTCCTAATTTATATAAATAATTTGTCTTATACGAGAGATTTCCACAATCAAAAATCGTGTTCACCCGGTGGCGAGCAAAATAACTGGTAGAAGCGTGCGTGCGTGGTACGGGGTGGGCCATTTGTGGCTCAAAAATGGCCTTTGTGGCGGAAGTGGCCACACTTTCTGTTTAGTTAATTTAAGGGAAGTCTCAAAAATTGTTTTATTGTATATTTTATGACAGATGTTCACTATCATATTACTTATAAAAAAAGACAAAAAATCCCTTGTCTTATTTCAACGTCTTTTTCGTTTTGTACGTAGGGTTCCTTTTCTATACAATGCTTAGAGATAGAAATAAAAATTAACAACAATTTTAACATATTTTAAATCTACTAATCAGAAGTGGCTTCTAGGTAAATATTCTTTATCGTTATTTCGTTTTTGAAGAGGCTATGCTGCCCCTGCCTCCTTGTTAAAGTTGATAATTTTAGTATCTTCTTTTTTTACTAGGCACATTACTAAATATTACTCCCAATTACCACAATAATAATAACTAATTTATTGCCCTTTGTACATAAGATGAAAGCATAAAGAAAATTATAGAAAATAAACGAAAAGAAAATTAATAATTATGAAAACAACACTTTAAAGGAAAAAGACGACAGGCTAATTGCACTCATATTGCACAACTTAATCATGGATAAAAAACGCGTTTAGAAAAAAACTGCAACGTGAAAAAAATTGCCATCTGACGTTGACTCAGGGATGATACCTATTATTTCCGTTCGTATTAAAAATCAAAGTTTATTACGAAAAGAAATTTATGGTGATTTCGAAAAAAGCCTGAACTCCCTCGGAAATGGCGTCAGATCAAAATTAAAAGTGTACCATTGTAATCAGCTTAGTCGAAAACCTTTTACAGGGAATTTACAGTCCCCCTCCTTGAACAACGAGGAAGATCACTTTTTTGCATGAGTAGCACTGATCTGTCTGCCACTTTTTGTTCTATTTTGTTCTTCTTCTTTTTTTTCAGGGCTAGCGGATTACCAGAACATCACAGAGAAATGCTTAATGGCTCATTCAAAACTGTTTCTCACATCTACGTGCTCTCCATAAATTCCACCATCTGCAAGTTCACCATCTGCACCATCTGCAATTTCCCAAGGGGTGGGGCTACCGGTTTACAAAAACATCTTAGACAGATGTTTAATAGCTCACATAAAAGCTATTTCTCATATCTACGCTTTCTTCATAAATTTCACCACCTGAAAGTGCCATATAGCCCTAAAAATTGATTGATGGCATGTCTCAAGTGGAAAAGCTAGGGGCTAGTGGGCTGCCAGAACTTCTTAGAGAGATGTTTAATGGCTGATTTGAAAGCTATTGCTCATATCTACGTGCTTTTAATCAGTTTTGCCATCCGTAAGTGCCAAATAGCATAAAAACGAAACATTTGGTGCCATGTCTCAAGTGAAAAAGCTGGGGCTAGTGGGCAACCGCTACTTTTCATAGTGACGTTTAATGGCTAATTTTAAAGCTATTGCTCATATCTACGTGATTTTTATTAATTCTACCATCCGTAAGTGTGATATAGCACTAAAAAAAAAAAAAATACTTTTGATGTCACTAAAGAAAACTGCCCTATTTCAGTGGATACTTGAATTATGCAGGCTTATCTTAGTTTTGACAACATTTTTGGAGACACTAAATTTCAACTCGGAGGGGGGGGGGGGGGCAAACCGGGGGCTGGAGGAAAACTGAGGTCTGGGAGGGGAATTTGCCGCCTCTGCCCCATAGTAAATTACACCCCTGACCCAATCCCTTGCCACTAAGTGGTTGGAGAAGTGCAGGCATGTGGTTCTGGAACCACTCAAAGTTCTCTAATAAAAGAAAGATTTCTTATTGTTATACTTACTTATTAAAACTATTTACTTGACAATTCCACCGTAATATTCTCTCCATACGTATGATTGTTCATCCAAATAGGAAGAAAGACAAATCAAAACAGTTCTGTAGGAGAATTCAGGTAATTCTTCCCAAAATTTTTGAAATGAAAACAAACTTAGTATGCTATACCATTTATCGTACCTACACAATAAATTATATTTTTTTTTTTTAATTTCCATTCATTTCTGAGTAATGAGTGACTTTTTATTTACGGACAGGTCAAATAAATCCCTAAGCCTAATGGCACATTTCTGTTGAGCTAGCAAAACATTTCAGTAAAGCCATAGTTTTCTGTAATCCTACAAACGTAGGGAAATATCACCAGTTGAATTATTTGCATTAGTTTTATTAACATATGTTAGATAGGCTATGAAGTAATAATTTTTGTTCGTTCGAAGTTTCAACTTCGCTCTTTACTTCCCTTGGAAAAACTTTGTTTTTTTTTAAATTAATCTTTTAAAGCTATGGCAAAACAATGTTTATTCATCAAACGCGACAATTAGGGGGACAATTTATTCTATCTTGGTCGTCTCAAAAAATAGATCATACTGTTGATCAACAGTTTTGGAAGGGACAACATTTTAGTAATTCTACTAAGTATCCAATATTTTCGAAAAAAAAACCTGTTGCTCAATCATAAGCGGATTCCGAGAATACACTTACAGAACCAGAAGTAATATATATGATTACACTTTTTATCCCGACTAATTTCAAGATATATTTAAAAAAAAAAAAGAAGTTTTCCAAAGAAAGTAAAGAGCTACTTTAAGCCAAAGACAAATGAGACACAAAACAAACATACATTGAAATGGATAATCAAGTCAAACCTAAGACGAACAGAGGTATTTGCGTATTACACCGACCACACCCAAGAATTGAAGTTAGGTTGATCATAATGAAATATACTAAAATATGACAAAAATGTAAGACTTAAGTAACAAAATTATGGAAACTGCAAGAGAATCATGGAAAGCAGACCGCCCAGAACGCATTATATTAAATACAACTCTATATGTTAAATATTTAATTAAAATATACCTGCATAGTACTTTAACTCGGGCTAAACTAATTATTAAGAAATTACCATAGACAGAAGTAGGAATAACATCAATTGTGCTTTATTGAATATTCTTATTTTGAGCAGTGGGGTTTTTATTTGTCAAACCATCATCATGAACAAAAAAAAAGAAATAAGATCACTTTAATATCCAAGATTAATAATAATAAAAAATAATAATAATGAAAGTAGACTGACCATTTATAATAAACGATAAGCATTTCTGAAAGTCTCATCAATTTTGGATTTATTACGGTATAAAAGTAAAAATATGTAAATATATTTTGTTTTCAGTAAAGGGCAAATGCCACTCTGGCCTTTAGAAAACTTTACGAGCTTTATTGCTGCTTTTGTTTGTGGTAAATTTCTGTTCGTTTTAGCTATGGATTGATTATATCCATTGTAATTTCTGTTCGTTCTTAATTTGGGCTGTTTGCTAACAAAAGTAAAATTTGCATAAACTTGTCAGTTTATTCTACTTAAAAATCAAGATTTTGGCTTGTTATCTATATTAAGGATACAACAGATTTTAATAACATATTTGCTTTAGGATTTTGGGTGGATGGGGAGGGGAATATTATTCCAATGAATGGATTGAAAACCTTCTTAATTTTGGGAATTTTATGGGGCTAAAGCCATCCTGGCCCTCATCGTGTTACAACAGACGAATATTGAAAGACCATCAAATTATATGATTCTTATTGTATTACAATTGCTTGGTTGATAAAATCAATAAATTTTTAGCTTCTGTATTAAAAAGACTTCTGATTTGCTATTTTTAAACAAAATTATAATAGCCTAAATAGGTCGTCAAGAATCAACGCAACAAGAATTGTTTCCGGTTGAGCTTCCCTCGGCTCTTAAACTTTATTTGAGGCAACTTCATGACCAGAAATTTTAAGCAAAGCGGCATAAAAAGAAGAATATTTCGCGCTAAGATTCAATCCTACTAAATAATTCTTCAAAAATTAATTGTCCTTGACAGGTCCCTTTTGGGCCTCCAAGTCAAATTGATCCAAGTCAAAAATTCCAGATACTGGATTTCCCCATCCAAAATTCACTCGAAGTTTCAGCAGCCTTAAATCGTTAACTCGTACTCTAAGCCGTACCGAGATTTCACAAATACGCCCTTTTGGCAACCTGCATGCCCACGTTGTTTTTATGTAATTATTTAGTTAAACATCCTCCTCAACATTCCCTGGAAGTTTCGCCTGAATACTCTTAGCCTTTCCGGACATCCAGCCCAAATATGCCTCCGTTCGCAGTATATATATATATATATAAAACTAATTGTGGACTATGGAACCTTCCACATTTCCCTTGTCCCAGGGGCTGTGGGGTGCCATGTCGTCAACAGATGCACAGTTATTATACCTTTCAATTATTTCAAAATTCAAATGGGATGTCTTTGGAGGTTTCTGGAAGGGGAGCAGCTAAAAGGCCGTGGGAGTGGTGCTTATGCCCTTCATTCACTTTTGAATGTTTAAAAAGGCACTAAAAATTTTAACTTCCAATTGAATGAGCCCACTCCGTTCGAAGTATATATATATATATATATATATATATATATATATATATATATATATATATATATATATATATATATATATATATATATATATATATATATATATATATATATATATATATATATATATATATATATATATATATATATATATATATATATATATATATATATATATATATATATATATGCATAAAACTAGCAGTGAACAATAGAAACTTCCACATTTCCCTTGTCCCAGGGGCTGTGGGGTGCCATGTCGTCAACAGATGCACAGTCATTATACCTTTCAATTATTTCAAAATTCAAATGGGATGTCTTTGGAGGTTTCTGGAAGGGGAGCAGCTAAAAGGCCGTGGGAGTGGTGCTTGTGCCCTTCATTCACTTTTGAATGTTTAAAAAGGCACTAAAAATTTTAACTTCCAATTGAATGAGCCCACTCCGTTCGAAGTATATATATATATATATATATATATATATATATATATATATATATATATATATATATATATATATATATATATATATATATATATATATATATATATATATATATATATATATATATATATATATATATATATATATATATATATATATATATATATATATATGCATAAAACTAGCAGTGAACAATAGAAACTTCCACATTTCCCTTGTCCCAGGGGCTGTGGGGTGCCATGTCGTCAACAGATGCACAGTCATTATACCTTTCAATTATTTCAAAATTCCAATGGGATGTCTTTGGAGGTTTCTGGAAGGGGAGCAGCTAACAGGCCGTGGGAGTGGTGCTTGTGCCCTTCATTTACTTTTGAATGTTTAAAGAGGCACTAAAAATTTTAACTTCCAATCGAATGAGCCCACTCCAAAGTTCTTACGACAACTCCTTTCATACGAATTGGTCTGGGAAAAAAAAAATAATACACTGAGCCCATATCGCTTTTTACTAAGGCAGCGCTGCCTATATTCAGTTCTATCTTCAAAAAGGAACAATGAAGAATGCATGACCACGAAAGTTATAAAGTTTAGCAATCGCTTGCTTGTCAAACCGACCTTTCATCCAGACTAACAGGCTAGAGGTTCCCTAAATTTTCCTCGTTTTTTTCCTAAAAATTTTCAAAAAAGGTTTTCTAAAATAAGTTCTAAATTTTTCTAATACAGCCGACAATATAACAAACTCTCCGATACATTAATTGTTAAGCCGAAAGATTACCTAGGGTAATAAATAGAATCTTGAATAAAAAATTTTCAGTGCTTCAACCTGAATTGAAGGAGCTGATAATTATTTTTTCTGCTAAGAATTCCGGAATTACCATAGGAATTATCTATTCATTTAGTCCTTCGCAGTGCGTTTCGTGGTAGCGGCAAGCCTTCACAAGGAATGCGTTTGATGTATCGCTCATTGTTCTTTTGTATTTCCCATCTTCATTTTATGAATAGATAATTCTACCATAGTCTAATCTCAAAAAGAGAAGCAAAAGGTGTGCTTTATCGTCCTCAATCTCCGTGTCTTACTTTATTAAAATTGTTGAAAGGGTGATGGAGCAAATTTTCTTACGAAGCCTATCAATAGTTTCTTCATTAGTGGAATACGACAGTCAAAAGAGCCATTAGGGACTCGCTCCAAGACGTATTCACTCACCGGTGAAATATTTTTAAGTGTCATTTTCGCTGATGTTCTAGAGATATGAGGGTCTTTAGAGTAATTTGGCAAAAAGCCAAAATTAAACTATTGAAATTTTCACGATTATACACAGCTAAACGAAACATACGCAAACAGGTTTGTAAAATACCGCAATGGACAGGTTCATAGGGTAAACAATTCATCGAAACGAGAATCGCTGAGACGAGACCCCGTAAATTGAAATAAGAATCACTGAGATGAGACCCCCCCCCCCCCCCGCGAAAAATATCTTGCCAAATTGGCAAGATAAGTCGGTTTTTCTGAACAAACCTCGGTTGTTCTGACCAAGATGTTTTCGTGGCCCCACCTTTGCCCTAGCCTTAGGTTTAACGTTCGGAACATAATACGACGATTTTTCTTAATTTGAAAACATAAATTCCAGATTTACTTAAAATTCAACTCGAATCGTGGGAACAATTTTTTTCCTAAGGTCTACAGCACGGGAAAAGGAGACCCCTCCTTTATCTACAAGAATAAAGAAGAAGAAAAAACATAAAAAAACACAAAACTTTAATATCCCTAATTTGTATGGAATTTGACAAAAAGAACATGAAAAAGTAATTATACACCTACATAGTAATTAGATCATCACCATTTGTTAAATAATTCTATATCTTGAACAAAACTATTTTCATTAATATCCGTTCCTTTCGGGGGAATATTTTAATTATCATTCCATTTTTTATGCCAATTCATTTCGATGGGCGCCCTCAATTCTGTCACAGTTACTATCTGAAATCAGAGACAACGCTATAATAAAGGCCATAAGGCTTCAATGTTTTATTATTTTTTTTCCCCAGAGGTACTTCATATGGAAGGGGTCGTCGTAGAAACTTCAAAGGGGGCTCATTCGATTGGAAATCGAGAGTTCTAGTACCCTTTTTAATAGTCGAAAGTGATTCAAGGGCAACTCGCCCCCCCCCCCCCCGCCCATCATTTTCCCAAACACATCCAATCAAAATTTTAAGATAGCCATTTTGTTCAGTGTAGTCAATTTCCAGATAAAATTTAAGTTATGCCCAGGGGGCATATAAGGTTTTTCGTAGAAACTTTAAAACAGGCTCATTCGATTGGAAATTCAAAGGACTAGTGCCCTTTTTAATAGCCGAAAGGGATTGGAGGGCAACTAGCCCCCCACCCCACGCCCTCATTCTTCCAAACATATCCAATAAAAATTTTGAGACAGCCATTATGTTCAGCTTAGCTGATTTCCAGTTATAAAATATGTTTTTGGGGAGGGCATTCCCCCAAAACCCTCAGGGCAAGGGTTTTCAGTTATGCCCTGGGGGCATATAAGTTTTTTATAGAAAGCGTTGTCGTAGAAACTTCAAAACAGGCTCATTCGATTGGAAATTCAAAGGGCTAGTGCCCTTTTTAATAGTCGAAAGTGATTGAAGGGCAACTAGCCAGACAACCCCCCCCCACGCCTATCATTCTCCCAAACACATCCAATCAAAATTTTTAGATAGCCATTTTGTTCAGCGTAGTTGATTTCCAAATAGAAAATGACGTAGTAGGTTTTAGACTTTTACAGTGAGAGAAGGTCATACCCAAACTCTTGTTTGTGGTGATTTTTGTTCGTTTCAAGCTTGATTTGCATATTCAATTTTAAATTTCACTCGTTTTAAGATTTATTTCATCATTTACATTAATATCGACTGCATGTTTGTTTGCCTAGTCTGTTTATTTATTTTCTATTCGTTTTAAGTGTATACTTCAATAGGAAAATTTTTTTTTTTCGTTTTAAGCTTAATTTTCATATTTATTCCAAGGATTACTTGCTTTAAGATCCATTTATTCATTTATATTATTACTTGTTGTATGTTTTTTCTATGATTGTTTAATTGATTTCTGTTCGTTTTGGGTTTCATTTATTCTTTAATAGTAATTTCTGGTCGTTTTTAGTTTGAAGTTTAGGTATTTGTATCTGCTGAGCTTAAGTTTAAAATGACCTTTATTTTTCTTTTAAAAACTTATTTTCGGAAAGTTTTTTTTAATTAATCACTGTAAAAATCATATATTCTTATCGACCCCCAGCTACTTGGGCTTACTATGGATCGACTTACTTTCTCTGCTATGTAATCAAAATCACAGCACCATAATTAAGCGCTAATAAACCACGAGCATCTTCTTTGTAACTTTTCCTGTAGTAATGACAGTCTAAACATGGTAGACATAACACAAAACATATTAAAAAACAAGAAATCTATACGGCCATAGAAACAAGTCTTTTGCAAGAATCGGACTTCAATACTCGAAAACAAGTTTTTTCAACTGAAAGCAAGGAGCTACATTAAAACTTGAAACGAACAGAAATTATTACGTGTATCAGAGGGTTGCCCCCTCCTCAATACTTCGCTCTTTACGTCAAAATTTGACTTTTTGTTCCGATTATTTAAGAATAACTATTGGAATTATAAGTTTTTTAAAAGTTCTAAAAAAAACTTTAGCGTAGTAAGTGACGTATTGAGGAGGGGGTAGCCCCCTCGTGTTCGCAACAATTTCTGTTCCGTTTTAAGTTTTAATGTTGCTCCTTACTTTCAATTGAATTTTTTTCTAATTTAATCTCTGATCGTTTTTTAAATAGTGCCGGGATCTCCGACTCTCCTCCCCAGAAAATTCCTTCCTCCCACGAAAAATTCTCCATGGAAAGATTTTCCCACGCAATTCCTCTACCACACCCCTCCCCCCCCCAAAAAAAAAAACAAAATATCTGCAACTACATACTTCCCGATAACCAATGCTCTAATATGTAAACAATGGGCAAAGTTCATAGCTTAAAGCCCTTCCCCGGGACTGTGGGGGGTCAAGTCATCCCCAAAGACATAGTTACTAGATCTTTCACCTATGCTGAGCGAAATGGCTATCTAAAAATTCTGATCAGGTGACTTTGGGAAAAAAAGGGTCATGGGAAGGGGGCAAGATACACTCCGATATTTTTGGTCACTTAAAAAGGGCACTAGAACTTTTGATTCCCGATCAATTGAGCCCTCTCATCTTCTAGGATCACTCGTTCGATAAGATCACACTTGGGGAAAACAAACAAACAAACAAATAAACACTCATCCTCGATCTTTCTTCTGCCAAAGAATGCAAAATTCGCCATTTTTTATACAAGATTTCGAAACCTCTACAGTAGGGTTCTCTGATATGCTAAAGCTGATGATGGTGTGGTTTTCATTAAGGTTACTTGATGTTTTGGGGATGTTCCACCCTTTTTCGAAAATTGGGCACACTTTCTCAGGCTCGTAACTTTTGATGGTTAACATTCAACTTGATAAACTTTATATATTTTGAATAAGCATCAAAATTTGATTCTTTTGATTTATCTATTGTTATCAAGATTCTGTTTTTTAGAGTTTAGGCCACTATTGAGCCGCATCGTTCCTTACTTACAGTTTGTTACCACGAACTGTTTGAAAGAATCTCATGGTTTCTCGCGTAACAGTGTCTACCAGCCCTGAACCTTTAGGAGGGTGCGAGATAGGATTTCTAGCGGTTATTTTTGAGAATTTCTATACATTTTCTTTTATTAGTCTATTTTACTGTGTTACAGTTATCAAAATTGTGACGGCAGTATATCAAATTGGTAACAAGGGAATATCACGGTAACGGTAGGCCTAATCATGGTTGCAGCGATAGCTGCAACCACAGTTTATATAATTATCCAGTATGATCTTTCGCTATCTCACCCATTATAAAAACCCGGACCGAGGTGCGAGTGCTCCAGAGAACGTTTTTGCAGATATAAACATAAGCGGCATTAGATCTTTTCACGGATAGACAAAGAATAATCACCTACGGAGCAAGTACTGACAAAACGATTTGGCCGGCTCAACTAATAAGTGGACAATAAGTGCAGAAATAAGTGTGAGGAGCTTTTTGTTCGCACCGAGAATGAAGAGCCAGAAATCATCTGCGGTAAACTTACTGGTATATTATATAAACTTTGGCTACAACCTAGTATAGAATTAACCATGGATCATAGTAACCCTAGTAACCATAGTAACCTTTTTTGGGGAAGAAAAACTGTCAAGTGAGAAAAAGTTGCTATTAGAAGTTGATTCAGGAATGGTAATTATAGTTTCGATTACTCTTATGTTTAAAATCTGTTGTGAAAACAAATTCACGGGGATTTCGTTTTTTTTTTACGTTTTCCTCGTAGTTCTTATAAAATCAAAAATGTTTCAGTCGTTTCAAGAAAGTGCTGTGGATGAAAAAGAGAAAATAGACTAATTGTCAAGGGTGCACAAAGGTTCTTCCAAATGAGATTGCACTTATACATAAGATCGAAGTGAAGACTACTCAATCTGGTGTTATCAAACAAAACTAGCCTAACCTATCCTACAACATAAATTAAATATATGAAGTTACCTTTGTGACGTAACATAGGTATACTAATCTAACCTATAGCGTAACCTGAGAAAATAATGTTTCTGACAAGCCCCTTGCTACAAATTAACTCCAACTTCAATCTTCCTTTTAAGGAGGAGATTCCTATAGACACTGCTGCAGTAACTGTCAATACAATAATACTTTCGGGTTTTATGTTATTGCGTTTCAGTGCGGTGCTAGGCGTATTTCCTCCAGGATATCTCGTCCTATTAAAATTAGACCCCCGCCAAATTATTCCCCACCCGGAATCTTAGACGACCTATATAGGTGTCCTTGAAGTAGTCCGTTAAATTTTAAAATCACTGCCAAGCTCCTCCTGAAAATCTTCAAAAGTTGACACAATGTTGCTACTAGGAAGAAATGGCAGAGATGGTATCATCCGAAACTGAATAGAAAACTCAGAGTAATTTCTGCACCACCCCTGGAGCCCAAGCGTCTGAGCTTTTCTATAGACGCTCAGACACAGGTAGAAAAAACAACCTTTTATCTGCGCTGTAGAAAGCGTCAACTCATCAAATATTGCTTGCAATACAGTAACCAGTCGTAATCAATTTAAAAAGTTTGGAAATGAGCTGGGACCTTCAGCACTAATGTGCATCCAGCACGCTATTCAGGGAATTAGCCTTTAAAAATACACCTTAGGGATGTTGCATTCGTTTAGACCTATTTCACATACCGCTGTTCTAAAGACAGCCCCCAAGAGATAAACGTCATTAATACGTCTACTCAATCAATCATTTTGACCTAACCTCTGTACACTTGCTATGACCTTAAACAAAACATCTGTATGAAAGCAAAATATAGAACCATTCAAATCGACATCAACAAAATATCAGGCTTGCACAAGTATAGTAAGGATAAAAAAAGAACAAAACATGCCACTAGATTGCGTCCCCACAATCTACGTTGATTTGAGCTTCAGTCTAAAGTCGTTTTTATTTGAACAAATAAAAGAGGAAAAACTGACTGAAACTTCAATTCACATTGATAGTTCTAGGTCTAGTTTGATATAAATATTTGTTTTCTGATACTGGCAGGATAAAAACAAGAGATCTTGTTACTTAACCAGATCAGTGGAAGGCTTGATTACTATACGTATATTGGGGATAGCAGACGCTAGCTACGCCATCTATAGCTTCTATAAGCGCAAAGATCTAAACCTAAACTGACCAGCCACGACAAAATTCGAAAAAAAGTACGATTCACAGAAAAAGAATGTCCTGTTGACACATCACTGGGAAACTCAAAAACTGGTGTTCATAATAAATAAAGAAGAATATTAGAAACTAGAACAACAAGAAAATAAGAAACAATGAAAGATTAGAAGGAATCAAACAAATGAAGAAGATAAATATTAAAAAGCTAATTAAAAATGAAGGTAGAAAAAACGTTAAAAAAAAATTAAACAGAAGTAGATACACAAAAGATTTCCTCCGGCCCAATCCAGGAGATATCTAAAAGAACATGCATTCAGTGAAATAACAGAAGTAAAAAGATTTTTAAAATTACAAACAAAAGAAATTAAAAAGAATAGACGGAACACACACGCACAGTTTCACAAGTTTCAGAATACGAAAGCTCAAACGTTTGCTGCTGCCAGTATATCCTACCATTGAGGCTGGATTGAGATGTTAAGGTTTCGCAGATTTGTCTGGTATCTTCGGTGCATGTTGTTTCTAGGTCTGCCTCTGCGGCACATACCCAATGTTTGCCAGTGGAGCACTGCATTCGATACCCGGGGATTGTCTATACGTAGTGCATGGCCAAGGTACCTCCATAAACTCTTATTTGCATATGTCACAAGACGCTGATCCGTTTTATCACAGAGAGATTGGTTGGTTATTCTCCGCTGCCAGTGGATGTTGAGAATTCTTCCGAGACATGTGTTCTCGAAAGCAAGAATTCTCCTCTCTGGTTCTTGTTCAAATGCCAAATCTCGGCTGCGTAGGCTAAAGCAGAACTGGCATGAAGTTGCTATAAAAGAGTCGCAGTTTCAGTCGTAGAGAGAAGCTTTTAGACCGCCAAACTTTCGGTAGTCTATTGAAGGCTCCAATGGCTTGACCAATTTTTTTGTGGTAGATCCTGTATTTCAATTATGCTTCCTAGCTATTCATCTGGAGATTTTGTATAACTGTGCAAGCTGCTTTAAGGATAAGTGAGTTTTCCTTAGATATTATGATAAACTCAACCAATATGGAGGTCTTCTCCTTGTCCATTTGCAGATATGTTTTATTTTTATCCTTAGTTTATAATGCCCATTGAATGAAATATTTATCCTCGCTTCTTCATGCTGAACAAAATGGCTATTGAGCCAACGCAGAATCAAAAGATTTGGGATGCTTCTGTGGTTATGCCGATGGCTGCCGATGCCGATGGAAGAGCTTTGCTGGTGATATTGTTATGTTCAATAAGACGCGCGTGGAATTGCTAATAAGTACGACGAATATAAAATTTGGCACAAAGGCTCAGAATACTACTAACTCCAATTTCCAAATTTCCACAATTCTCATTTATTCCAGGATTAAAAACGTTGGATAAGCGGATTTAGAAATAAAGCAAACTCCAGTTTTATGTTTCAACAAAGTTATTTTTTAATTGTTTCCTCAGAACCGATACGAATTGGTGAAATAACACTACCTTTATTCCCCTTACGCCCTATCATGAGTGTCTGCAAACTCCGTACGTTTCGTTTGTCTGTTTTTGATTCTGTCATTGATGAATCCAAATGATAAACCATCAGAAAACGAAATAAAATTTAAATCTAAAAAAAGCAAAACAAAAATTCACTTAGTAACGGTCTTCTTAGCATCCACATACACGGTATACTTTTTTTTTCTATGATTTCACTTGCCTTAAACCAGTTTCCTTACTTTTCTATTTAAAAAAAAAAATAAAAAAAAAGTGTTTCCATGAACATTGCAGAACGAATTCAAAACTAAAAACGAGCAAAAAAAGCATATGCAAGACGTGAAACAAGCAGAAATTACTACGGATGAAGAAATGAAACCAAAAGCGGACAAAAAATTGCAATGAACAATGAGGCCTGCAAAAAGAAGAATACGAAATACTACAAATAAGAATGGTGCTACCATCCCTAAACCCATCCTCTCCATCGCAAGGACTAGAGTACCCTTTTTAACAAGGATGAGGGGAGTAATGGAAGCAAGGGCCTTCAAATCATGTACTTAACCTGCTTCGAATTAGACGTCTATGTTCCATAATTAACCTCAAATTTGTAGTCAGAAAGCTCCCATTTCTTTTATTACCCCATTTTAGCATAAATGGAATAACCTTTGGCTAGAAGGGAGTTGAAAGGTGCATGGGTCCAAAGGTCTCAATTCCGACCTATCCATGAAACAGACTGAAAACATTTATATAGCTCTAATTTCAGCAAGGCTTAATAAGTCCATCATTCTATTAGAATTTGCTTTAATCTTTTCTTCTTTAGGTAAAGAATAAGCGCAGTCTAAAGAGAAAATTGTTAGAGCGATGGGAACTGTACATCGTCCAAGTTTTATAGAAAAGAAACAAACAAAGATAAGACACAGATTTCACAGGTTCACAATTTATGAAAAAAAACATGGGAACATACACAGCAAATGTAAACAATTTTGTATGGCTGAAATTGTGCGACCCTGGGAGGATGTGTCGAAATGAAAACAAATAGAAAAACACGAGAAATTGTTTGAAGTCTATGGTTTGTACTGACAATAGATGAACTTTAACAGCAAGACACTAGCAAAAGAAAAAAGAGATACGGCTTAAGCATGTACTGTCTTTAGGCCTTCGGCCGTCGCAGTTGACCCTTGATTCGCTCGAGCCGGTTCTTGGACCTTAATGTCATTTATGCAAATACCATTGTATCATGAGGTCGCATTACCAGTTTATACAAGAACAAATAATTTCCATGGCTTAATTTGCACTCTCATGGCTCCAAAACTATTTGCAGAAAATTTCAACTTTCTAGCTCGAATACTTTAGCCACAAAATCACTAAACAGACAGACTACTGTCATGTTGCCATATTTCATCTTTTCCTTTCCTTTTTTTAATTCGAATATCATGTGTCCATTTTCATCCTGATGATTCCAAAGTCAAGAGTTCAAGGCAAATCTTTTCTTCAAGAGGGTAGATCATACCTCCCCATATTCTAAACTTTTTAGTAATCCACCCCTTTTGCAAATGGCGATCCATATTGTACATTCCCTGCCCTGTTGAAAGAGAACTCTAGTAAACATTAATCAGCACGTGATTTGGACAAGTAATACCTCCTCTTGGCATTACCGAGCCTGAGATTATAAACACAGGTCTGACCTAAGGTCTTCCAATCCTTTTATCAACACTTGTCAATGCTCATCATTTCTATACATTCTCCGAGCCAAACTACTATGATGTGTATAAACTGGCTTGAACCCAGCATCCTACGTCATTTTCAGGTCCGCCATGAATCATTCATAACAATTCTCTCTAAAAAATAAATCTAATTGGACAGAAGAGTGTGTATGAACGACTGAAAACAATTTTTCAAGGCCAACCAGATCAAAGCTAAGTGAGAGGTGGGCAGGGGAGATGAAATGTCAACTAAATTAGCAACCGATGGAGAGTAAGATTATTCCACTTGAGGCGGAGCACCATGAAATATTGTCATATTGTCAATAAATGAAATTGTCAAAAAATGAACGAAGATGGCTTGACTACCCACCAGATTGTCTCTTTCGAAAGTATAAACAAGATTTTGGGTTCTAATGTACCAAATAATCTACTCTCACTGAAATTACTTGCAAAATATTTATGTAACATCCAATAGAAGAAGTATAATAAATGTGCAGATTCTGTCCCTCAAAGCTTCAACGGCGTATCTGAATTTTTCTTGCGGTTTCTCAAACAAAAACCATTTCATCTTAATTAAGATGTACGGATTAAGGAAAAAAATCCTCCGGAGCAATTGATGGCGCATAGGGCGTCGAATTGACATTTCCGTTCCTGGGTATTTTTTTATAGGAGCAGAAATCCTGTGACCCAGCCTTGCGACAGCTGGAATTGAGTCTCCTATTGCCAACCAGAGCATCAATCAACTGCGCTTCCACGAGGTTACCTAAGTTGTACGCTTTATAAAAAGTTTCAAACATACAGAACCAATAAACAATAAGTACAAAGTATGCATTAGTTGAATCCCCGAGTATATTTATTATGATAAGACTGTTCGTAAAAATTCAGCAAAAAAATAAACGCAAGACACTAATCCTTACGAAGGCCCTGTGATCTGTACAGGATGCGGAGGAGTTGTCAAGCCTAGATAAAATTAAAAAAAAAAGAAAAAAAATACCTTAGATATAAATAGTTTCATAAAAGCTAATAATTCTTGGGATATGTCTTTCAGACTAAAAAAGTCAAGCAGGCTATGCTCAAATATAGCTTAGGAGTATATTTCATTTCCACGTTATTCCCCGTGTATTAATAAACGTTTCTAATGAATTTAAGAAAAAGTTAGACCTATATTCAATCTATAGGATATAAAAAAGGAAAAGGGATATAGATCATCTAGAGCCTTTGCTGGCAAATAGGGTGCCGATTTGACGTTTCAGTTGCTGATATTTATATATGAAAGAAAATTAGGCCCCATGTCGCATCCCTTCGTTTATCACGGTTGGCCGCTCCTAGTGGTAATAACCTATCTATTATTGAGACCTCGTATTTCTTTTTCCTTGGATTCTTACAACAGATGCTCATTCCCATTGTTCCGAAATTATTTCATATTATGATATTTCCCGTTTCTAGCTTGATTAGTTTAGAATTGAATTTTTGGGGGGTTTCCTCTTTTTCGAAAATTAAGCAAATTTTCTCAAGCTCGTAGCTTTTGGTGGGTAACATTAAACTTCATTTATATATTTGGAATTAGCATACAAATTCAATTGTTTTGATTCAACTGTTATCAAAATTCTGTTTTTAGGAGTTTCAATTAGTATTGGACCGAGTCAATCCTTACTTACAGTTTGTTATCACAAACTGATTGATACACAAACAAAACAGCCTGTGTCACCTCCTTCCACTCCCTCCAGCCTATGGCCATCTTAAGTATAGCCTTGTGTAGGCGATTTGCTTGATAACAAAGAAAATCTTCACCCTTCGATATTTTCAAAATTTAGCCTCTTATGAACAAAATACCTTACAAATATATACTCTGATCAGCTCGTCAGTAAATATTGTTCTTGATTCAAAAGGTGATTTTTTTGCCGAGAGCCTAAAATTCTAATACCATTACGTAAGAAAGGAAAAAGGATAAGCAATTTCTTTAGCAATGAAAAAGCTATTAAAGGTTAGGAGGCACACGGAATACCCATTCCCCTAAATCAGTTCCAACTTGAGAAAGTAAAAATGTAAACTTGAGCGAAATCACAAAAGGAAAAGGGCTAGTATCTGCAGATGGCAGCACATTTCATATTTTCACCATTTCACAAATGCAACATTTCCACTCAAAATCCGAAACATTGCTAGATGACCTTGGCAGAACAACTTCAGGTAGTCCCCTCCAACATAGACTGTAAAACGCTCCAATAGTGGACACACTGTAAGCTCTGGCTTAAGGAAAAGCGAAAATCATCCTGCCCCACACAAGAATTATGCGTAGGAATTCACAAAAAAAAAATCATTAAAACCTTGTCATTTCGAGATGAGGGCAGGCCCAGAGATCCTAACCCTTAGCACGTGGACAATTTTTACATAAATTTGCTAATAATTCATACATCCCAAATGGAAGCTATGCGTAGGATTTTTTTTTTTTTGGGGGGGGGGGGGGGCTAATACCATCCCAACCCGAAATGACTCGGATTGCTTTTGAAATAAAATCCTAGCTACTCCACTGATGTACCTAAATAAAGCCCAGGAGTCAGACCTTTGTGAAAGCAAGGAGTATACAAACTTTTAAGGGAAAGGGTTCATGTTTGTACCTGGAAGGCACAACTGGTACTAACTGGAAATTTCTGACATATTCTTTAAATATACACAGAAATACTTCCAAAGGGGATTAGATACGAAGTAATTTTTCTGGTAACTAATTCCTAATCAGACTTTGTCAGGTCTCCGCAAAACCTGAAACAATATAAAATCAGATCTAATAACCACTGCCGATATTTCTTGAAGCATTCAATCCCCAGAGACGAAAAATATTTGGAGGAACATAGCTGTCAATTTCATTAAACAGTTTCAACAGGTGGGGAATTTTTTCTTGTTGCCAAAACTTCAGGCCCTAAAAATTGACTAGACTAGTTATTCTTCTCTTGTTTTTTAAATCACACTTGAAATTCTAAAACAACAAATAAAGGGAGAGATACATTGAAGGCAACACAAAAATGGCAATTTCGACAAGTACCTGTAATTTAAAAAAAAGGCTCTTCTTCAACCAAAACACACATGCTAGTTTTGCGAATGTGCTCATTCCAATGTTGCCATAACAAAATATATTTTTCCTACTTAATACGCCAACATAGTTCCCTGTGCGGATATCTTACAACCAGTCACTAATTTTCAGCTTGAAAAACAGACGCGTGGCATTATTCAACGGGTACTTGAAGCCAAGCGAGTATTCCTCAGTCAGTAGGTAGCTGTATCAAACAGTTCGTGGTAACGAACTGTAAGTAAGGAGCGATCTGGCTCAATAGTAACCGAAACTCTAAAAAAAGAAATTTTAATACCAGTAGATACATCAAAAGAATCGTGTTTTATGTTGATTTTAAATATATAAGTATCATCAAGTTTAGTCTTACCCATCAGAAGTTACGCGCCTGAGAAAATTTGAAAAAAAAAGTTCGTGGTAACGAACTGTAAGTAAGGAGCGATCTGGCTCAATAGTAACCGAAACTAAAAAACGGAATTTGATACCAACAGATACATCAAAAGAATCAGATTTTTATGCTGATTTCAAATATACAAGTTTCAGCAAGTTTAGTCTTACCGATCAAAAGTTAAGCGCCTGAGAAAATTTGTCTTATTTTCGAAAAAAGGGATATTGGTGAATGACTCACTTTTATTGTTGTTAGGTATTTGGTTTCAATTCTTTAAATGTGTTGGCTTTTTCTGATTTTTATTCATCTTTTAATAATTTTTTTTTTTCACATTCGCGTTAACTTTCCGCGTTTTATTAAAATTATCTTCGTAAGAGCTATTTATTCTAATTAGACAGCCTTTATAATTAAGGGGTCATTCTTAAAGAATTAGAACAAAATTTGAACTTTAGCGTAAAGAGCGAGGTATTCAATAGGCGGCGAACCCCCTAATATATACGTAATAAAAATATACAAATATAGAAGTTCGTTACCTAAGTTAATTCGTAAGTTACGTATATTTATTACTAATAAAAATGTTCGTAAATAAAATTGAACAACTTTCGAGAAATGTATTTAACCAAAAAAAAGTAAAATTAATATGTAAATTTCGTTTTAATTATTCATGTACGGTGAGCCAAATTCAAAACCTGCATTAATTCAAAAACTTTCAGAATTTAAATTTAAAAAAAAAACAAGTTTTTTTAACTCAAAGTAAGGAGCGACACTAAAATAAAACGAACAGAAATTATTCCGTATATGAAAGGGGCTGTCCCCTCCTCAATGCCTCACACTTTGCGCTAAAGCTTGACTCTTTCTCACAACTCTGTTTTTTAAAGCAAAAAAAAACTTTAGCCTAAAACGCGAGGCATTGAGGAGGAGACAGCCCCTTTTATATACGGAATAATTTCTGCTCGTTTTAAGTTTTAATGTCGCTCCTTACTTTCAGTTAAAAAAAAACTTGTTTTTTTTTTATTTAATCTTCATAAGAGACTACGTGCTATCGTTTATCTTATGTATGTCATCCGACAGACTCTGTTGCTAGTTATCTAATCACTTCAGTTGACGTAGCCAGCAGAAAAGTTTGGAAGGGGGTTGTAGCGCATCTAGCAGGTAATGCTATTTTTTCCATCGGAAGTAGAATACTCATAGAGGGATTTTAGTTACGTTGCCTTAATAAGCCATTAAACTAATGCATGCGATCGTCAAAAATCTCTTTTCCAAGGATTTTTCGTGTTCTCTGTCCAGAGATAAAGGATAAAAATGGATAATTTTCTTCCTTCTAATATATGGAGATAATCTTAGCACCGGTATTACATCACTACTGTTTATTGGTTCAAAATATTTTCTTCTATTTATTGGATAATTTAAATTCGATAAAAAGAAATATTTCTTTCTTTCTTCTAATTTTTTTCGGCAACTTTAAAAAAATAATCCTTAACCAGTTTAAAAGTGTATTAAGAAAAAATCAAATGCCTCGATATATATACAATATTTATGTTACGTGCGGTTCACGTTTAGAATGCAAATTTATAAGTACCTAAACTTTTATTAAGTAGAAACTAGACAAACATTTACTATACCAAGTTTCAAAAGGCAAGCAAGGCCTATCTTGTAGCCAAGACGTACGAACAAGTTCATCAATATATATTCTGAAGAATACCCCCAGAAAGTTTTAAACGATAAAATAAAAGTTCAAAATAGGGATAAAATCCTTTTTAATAGACAGTGTATAATAAATTTCACAAAAAATACCAGATATACAGTGACCGTCATCAGTAGTAAAACTTTTACTACTGATGACGGTCACTGTATATGTGACCGAAATATCTGGTATTTTTTGTGAAATTTATTATACACTGTCTATTAAAGTCTAGTAAAGTAGTTTTACTACTGATAACGGTCACTGTATATGTGACCGAAATATCTGATATTTTTTGTGAAATTTATTATACACTGTCTATTAAAAAGGATTTTATCCCTATTTTGAACTTTTATTTTATCGTCATGGAAAGGCAGTGTGGTCTCCGAAATTATCTAAGTTTTAAACTTATTAAAACTTTCAAACTAATTTGAAAAATATGTAGCACATGGACCGTCCGAATGCGTGTCAGTGTTTAGAATTAATAGCAATTGAGTAATATAAGTACAAGCAACATTCTGAAAGACCAGGAATACCAGTTAGACCAATAACGAATCAAACAGTTCGTGGTAACGAACTGTAAGTAAGGAGCGAGGTGGCTCAATGGTAACCAAAACTCTAACAAAACAGAGTCTTGACAACACTACATACATCAAAATAATCGAATTTGGATACTTATTCAAAATGTGTAAAATCCATCAAATCTAATGGTACCCATCAAAAGTTACGACCCTGAGAAAATTTGCCCTATTTTAGAAAAAGATGGGGAAACACCCCAAAACATCAAGTGATCTTAAAGAAAAACACTCCATCAGATTCAGCATACCAGAGAACCCTATTGTAGAGGTTTCAAGCTCTTATGTGCAAAAGTGTGGAATTTTGCATTTTTTGCCAGAAGAAAGATCACGGATGCGTGTTTGTTTGTTGTTGTTTTTTTTTTTCCATGGATCATCGTATCGAACCAGTGATCGTAAAAGATCGGGAGAGGGCTCATTTAATCGGAAATCAAAATTTTCTAGTGTCCTTTTCTAAGAGACAAAAAATATCAGAGGGCAGCTAGCCCTCCTCCCATGCTCATTTTTCCCCAAATTCACTCGATCAAAATTTTGAGATAGCCATTTTGTTCAGCCTAGTTGAAAAATCTAATAACTATGTGTTTGAGGATGACTTAACCCCCCACAGTCCCCAGGGAGCTGTACTTAAGCGTAACTTTTAGCGTAAAGAGGGAGGCATTGACGAGGGGGGTATATTCTATTCTTTTCAATCTCTAATGTTGCTCCTTACTTTTAGTTGAAAAAACTTGTTTTTTTAATACAACATTTAAAAAAATTGACTGCAGTTAGGAACAAGTTTTATCGAAACAAAAATCAAACAATCTCAAAACAAATTCCAAGACGCTTCTAAAGGTTTCAAACAAGAGTTGGTGCACTAAAGCATAGTTCTGACAGAGCGCGAACAAAATTCGCTCTGCGATATTTCGCATCGCGCCGCTTTGCGGAATTCGCCATGTAGTTCTCATAGTCCGCGAATTTTGTTACTATTGAGAAAATGCAGTTCAAAAATAAAAGAAAAAAGAGTCTCATCAGTGCTGCTACAGCTTTCTCTTATGTTGTATATACAAGGGTAAGTAGAAATTAGATTAATAAGTTTTTCAATATCCATTTGTTTGTTTATTTCTGGAGCGAATGACGATAGCGATGCGAAGATTTCGATGAACGAAGCGTATTTTTTCCGCGGGGCAACGCGAAATTCGCTAGGCGATACGAAATTCGCGCTCTGTTAGAACTAAGCTTAAGTCGCCTGGTGTACAACTATAATAGGAGGAGGGGGGGGGGGTAGAGGAAAGACCTATCACAGGGAGGTAGACATATATGGTAGGATCCTGGAACGCGCGCGAAGTCAAAGACACAGACACTTTTGAATCTACTACAGAAAATGCACGACCACTTTGGTATTCGTAACATCAAGCATCCTTTAAAAGAACGTTATAGAACGTTCAATAACGTTATAGAACGTTCTTGTTTGCAACAGTTGCTACATCCTTTAAAAGAACAAACCACGGCGCATTGATCTCATTAGTTATGTTATCAATACCTACTAGTATAAATTCTTAACTTTTCTGAATTATAATTTTTAACTTTAAATTGGGAGATACATGGGAGACCCGAGAAATGCCCATAGGGCATTTCTCGGGTTGTTAATTTCATGGGAGACTGCCCGTAGTGCACAAAATTTTAAGCTAGGATACGAATTCATGGAGATAGTTTATTATCTTACCACTGTTCAGGGACCTTGACTTCAGATTTGTCTACAAAATGATAATCTACTCGTCTTACCAAATTAAGCAAATACAATTCATACCCTAACATCCTAAAATATTTTAGTTTACACTATAGTATAAACTAAAATATATAAGCCTTAAGATGTGACAAAGCAAATATCACTGGGGACCGCATTCAATCAAACATTTCGTAGTAACAAACTGCAAGGAGCGACCCGGCTCAATCGTAACCGAAACTCTAAAAATCAGAATTTTGATACCAATAGATACATCAAAAGAATCAGATTTTGATTTTAATTTCAAATATATGTTTCATCAAGTTTAATCTTACCCATCAAAAGTTGATTTTCGAAAAAAGGGGGAAAGACCCCCTAAAAGTTATAGAACCTTAATGAAAATTACACCATCATATTCAGCATCAGAGAATCCACCTGTAGAGGTTTCAAGCTCCTATCTACAAAAATGGGGAATTTTCCATTTTTTGCCAGAAGAAAGATCACGGATGCGTGTTTATTTGTTTTTTTTTCTTTTCCCCAGGGGTAATCGTATTGACCCAGTAGTCCTAGAATATCGTAGGAGGGCCCATTGGAATGGGAATTAAAAGTTCTAGTGCCCTTTTTAAGTGACCAAAAAAATGGAGGGCAACTAGGCCCCCTCCCAGGCTCATTTTTTCTCAAAGTCACCCAATTAAAATTTTATGATAGCCATTTTGTTCAGCATAGTCGAAAATCTAATAAATATGTCTTTTAGAATGACTTAATCCCCCACAGTTCCCAGGGGAAGGGCTGCAAGTTATGAACTTTGCCCATTCCTTACATATTGTATTGGTTATTGGGAAGTATAGACATTTTCAGGAAGGATTTTTTTCTGGTGGGGGGGGGCTGGAGGAGGGGGTTACTCGGTAGAGTTCCGTGGAGGATGTTTCTTTCGGGTAAGGGACATTTCTATGAAGGGGGCGCTGGATTTCCAAGCATTATTTAAAAAACAATCAGAAATTTAATTTAAAAAAAAACAAGTTTTTTCAACTGAAAGTAAGAAGCAACATTAGAACTTAAAACGAACAGAAATTATTGCGTATATGAGGGGCGTCTCCCCCAAGTCAATACCTCGCTCTTTACTCTACAGTTTTTTTTTTTTTTTTTAGTGCTTTCAAAAGAGCTATCTATTCTAATTAAACGGCCTTTGTGATTCAGGGGTTTGTGAATTAAATTTTTTTTTTTAACTTTTAACGTAAAGAGCGTGGTATTGACTAAGAGGAGAACCCCCTTATATACGTAATAACATATACGTAATAAAAAAAAACAAACAAGCGATACGGCTCAATAGTAATCGAAACTTTTAAAAACGAAATTTTGATATCAATAAATATATCAAAAGAATGGGCTTATAATTCTGATTATCTTTACGCTAAAGTTTTACTCTGTCTCACAACTTTATTTTTCAAAACAATAAAAAACTTTAGCGTAAGGAGCGAGGCGTTGAGGAGGGGACAGCCCCTTTCATATACGGAATAATTTCTGTTCGTTTTAAGTTTTAATGTCGCTCCTTACTTTCAGTTTAAAACACTTGTTTTTTTTATTTAAATATCATCAAGGGCCGCATACGGTTTACAGGCCGTGGGTTACCCACCTGTTGTAAGGCATCCCAAAGCGGTTTATGTTTCTACTCTACAGAAATTGGCAGTGGGACAGTGGGTTTTGTTTGTATGCAATGGGGAATTTGCATGTGCATTGTGTTTCTCCTTATTCGCAAAAAACCTCATGCACTTCATTTATGTAAAATATAAGGAAATAAAGGAAAAAACTGACACCGAAGAATGAGTAATCACCTTGAGTATTTACTCCTCGTTTCCAGCACTTCCTGGACGGTTTTGCAAGTCCTGGAAACTATGGAGCCAAAATTCTGTGAGACTTCTCAAATTATGAGAGGGTTTCTTTTTCTCAAAAGGCGCTGCTATTGAATCAATATTTAATATTCCGTTTCCTAAATTATTTTATTCAAAACCATTGATAAAAATAAAGCAAAGAATAAAGATCTATTACTGGCGTATAGGGTGTCGAATTGATGCTTCAGTTGCTGAAACTGAACCCGTTGATAACTATTCTGATTGTCGTTAGATGAATTCTCGGATTTTTTTTTCCTAATATATTTGTGCTATTTGTCCTAATGTATTTGTCCATCTTCGTGATAAAACCCGATTCAAGTTGAGTTTATTCATCTTCAGGACAATCGCGACTGGTTGCTACGCCTTATTCGATTCAGGATGCTGGTCAAGCAAGTAACGAATTAAATATTTTATTTGGATCTTGCTTGATCCCATGTATACTTAACTTGCCCTAATCGCCAACAGAGTCGTCTTTAACGAGCAAAATTTGTTTCGGTGGTGAACTCTGTCGACAATCATCAGAAAGAGACAATAAAATGCTAATTATCGACAGCGATACCATTACCGCTAACCAGGATCGACATGACCATACAAAAATCAAACAGTCTTTTTATATACACTATCAATAATTCCATTTATTTACACATGGCTTTATATTTCTTAGGAGTTAAGGCAAGCAAAATTATTTTAACGTCTGAAAGAAGTTGTCATCAGAAATGCTAACGACACCTTCTGAAAGGATTTTTTAGGAAATGGGGCAAAACCAAGAAACTCCGTCTCTAGGCCCAACTTTTACCGAACGGGGAAGGGTTTCAGACTCACCTTAGAGAAGGAATTCCCATCCCAATGTTCAGGTACAGAAATATGAATTAATTCAGGCCGCGTGCAAGAAGACTAGATACTATTGGAAGATGCAGGTGAAAAACCATTTTTAATATATAAAAAAAAAAACCACTAATAAAAGCGGTTTCCCCCTGCTTTCAGATATTTTCTGCAATTTTATGGCACAGAACAAGGCTAAATTCTATCATGACTTTAATTACTAAAAATATTGCAACAAAGACATATAATTAAACAAGCATATTAGATGATGTATCAAATTGTTTCAGAAAGAACACGACGTAAATATAAAAATGACTTAAATATTGATGTACACAACCGTAAACTACCACAAAAAGTGTGTATAAACATGAAATTACAAGCATTTATGAAGTTTTGATAAAACGGTTAGTCCTAGAACTAAAACATTACTGAGTCTTCATATGCATTCCCATGTGTTAATTTTGGCCTGTAAGGGCCGTGGCGTCAGAATCTAGCATAGCCTACAAAAACTGGTCGGTGTCGCTTTCAATTACGATTGGCCAAAGCCAGTGTCTGAATCCCGACGTTTTATTGGGACAAACATGCCAAAATTGATAACTTATCTTGAGTCAAAACTCAACCGAGTCACTTCCCTTCTTGTAATAGCTTTTATTCGTGATAGTCCGTGATCAGGGGAGAGGAAAGCTGAATTCTATACTAAATGCCGTTTTAATGCCCCGTTTTTCCGTTTTTCTTTTTTCCGTTTTTCCGGTTTTCCGTTTTTCTAAATGCCCCGTTTTTCTTCTGCTCCTGTTATCTGCGAGTAGCGTGTGATAATTTTGCTGGTCTAGGAAGTGGAAAAGTCTTCCCTGTGCTCCCTGGCTGAACGCATCGATAGGTAAGTTATAAAAAATAGGTAATTTTTTATAACTATATAGGTAAGTATACTATATAGGTATAGGTAAGTATATCCAGTTTACTTCTGCCTTTTTTATGCAATATAATATTTTCGGAAAAAATACATAAATGTTAAGTTTTTTTGGAAATCAGAGGAAACGTTCAAGCGTTGGATGTGGTAAATTGCCTAAAGCTTTCAATGTAGTATTTATTTATGAATTATTTTCCGCCTAAAAAGGGTACGGTGAACTTGCAGCAAGCATATGGCAAATACAAAACATGATGATTTCTTTTCATACATACCACACAAAATGAGTTTAAATCAAACAGTTTCTGGTAACAAACTGTAAGTAAAGAGCGACTCAGCCCAATTGTAACCGAAACTCTAAAAACGATATTTTCATATCAATAGATATATCAAAAGAATCTGCTTATTATGCTGATTTCAAATAATATAGATTCATTAGGTTTAGTGTTACCCACCAAAGGCTACGTCAGAATATTTGCCCGATTTTCGAAAATGGGGGGACCCCTTAAAAGTCAACTAAGTGAAAATCACATCATCAGATTTAGCTTATCAGAGAACCATACTGTAGAGGTTTCAAGCTCCCATCTGCAAAAACGTAGAATTTTACATTTTTTGTCAGAAGAAAGATAACGGATACGTGTTTATTTTATTTTTATTTTTTAGCGGTGATCGTATCGAACCAATGGTCCTAGAATATCGAGAGAGGGATCATTCAAACGGAAATTTAAAGTTATTTTGCCTTCAAAAACGTTCTTTTGCATTGATTTGCAAAACTATTAGAAATTAAAGTATTTTTCATATGAAAGTATAAGGAGAATTTTCAGGCGGAATCGTCCGCAAGAAATTTTACGGGGATAATTGTCAACGAGGTTGGAATTGTCCGGAGGGAATGTTCCGGGTATAGTGTATTTTATGCAGGGAGAACTTTCTACGGAAGAGCTTTCCGTGAGGGGAGGGAGTCTTAAATGGAAGGAGAGCCAGATTTCCCGGCATTGAAAACTATCAGAAATTCAATAAAAAACGTGTTTTTTCAACTGAAGTAAGAGCAACATTTACCCCCCCCCCCTCCTCCTTAATACCTCGTTCTTTGCGCTAAAGTTTGACTGATTCTTCCATTTCTTACGAACGAGTTCTGAAACAGAAGGGCTGTTTATTTAGAATAAGAAGTTTTTTTAAAAGTACTAAATACTTTAGCGTGAAGAGCGAGGTATTGACGAGGGGGGGGGGGGTAAGCCCCTCATTTATGGAATAATTTCTGTCCGTTTTAATTTTTAATGTTGTTCCTTACTTTCAATTGAAAAAGACTTGTTGTTTTTATTTAATATAAACAAAAAAGAGTTAAAATATAAAAAACATGTAATAAGTGTAAATTCAGATAAGATACGAATCAAATTATTATTAAAGATCCAGACCCTTTCTAGCACACAGCGGCAAATATCGTCCACTCCTGTACTAAAATAGCTTTCCTAATATACCAAACATTCAATCCATGCATGAAAAACAAATCCAAAAGCGAATAAATAGTATTTTAAGGTAAAAAAAAAGTGATTCTCAATTATACTTTATAGAAAGAATTCAAAAAAAAAATGGCTAATCTTTTAACTTTTTAGAACTTTGCATGCATTTTTTTTTTAAAGTCATTAGTATTATTTTAAGAGGGTTATCAGTGTTGGTTAAGTTTTAAATTTAATCTTGTACTTCATAACTTATAATAACGTCAGTGACTAAGAGCGCATTGCGAGTTTAAAGAGGTTTTCTAATTCTAATCCTTGCTATTTCTCGTCGAACGAGGATACTCCGACGGGACAATCCCCACGGATCTTGTACAAAAAAAGCAAAAGATAAGCTGTCCTACATATCCTAAAAAATATTGAACAACTATAGATCGATTAAGCTAGATCATTTGATTAGAGAAAACTCTAAAACTCAAAATTAAGATTTTTTGTTTTCCAGCTCCTAACTGACCCCTTGGGTCAATTGCTTTGAAGGATCGAACTAATCAATAAAATGCAGGACATAATGTTTTGATTTCGGAGTTACCCGATTAAAAGAGTAAAACCTTAGGTCAGCACCTACACAGACAAAAAAAAAAACCGGAAGCGCTCCCGTTTCTAAGAGTGAAATCCGGGCCAAGAAAGTGTCAATTCTTTTCTAACGGATTGGAATTCCAAACGTCGATGACGCAAAACGTTTGATATTAGGAACTGGTGAGTAGATATTACAAAACCAATATCATCAAGATCAGTTTGAGCCAAAAAAGTCTACAGACATTTTGAGTCCATGGACATTGTTGCTAATAGAGAAAAACTGAATTCTCGTTGAACGTTTAACAAAAAAAAAGAGAAAGTGACAATGGCTGTTATGCAAAAGAAAAATATTTACTTTCCATTGGCGTTAAAGTTCGTATAGGTGTCGATTGATACAACATGTTGATACAGCCTCTGATTTAGGGGTCTCACGGCATGGCCTTTGACCCCCTATCCCCTCATTACATACAACCTCATATATACCTGGATAGAGATCACTTGAGATTTTATCTTTATCAAACAGTTCGTGGTAACGAACTGTAAGTAAGGAGCGATCTGGCTCAATAGTAACCGAAACTCTAAAAAAAGAAATTTTAATACCAGTAGATACATCAAAAGAATCGTGTTTTATGCTGATTTTAAATATGTAAGTTTCATCAAGTTGAGTCATACCCATAAGAAGTTACGAGCCTGAGAATATTTGTCTTATTTTGAAAAAAGGGAAAACCCGCTAAAGGGCCTAGAATCCTAAACAGAACCACACCATCAGATTCAGCGCATGTGCTAGTCGTACTGTAGAATTTTCAAGGTTCTTTCTGCTACAATATGGACTTGTGAGTTTTTTGTCAGAATAAACATCCCGGATGCGTGTCTATTTTTTTTTTTTTTTTTTTTTTTTGTTGGTTTTATTTTCCCCGGGGGTGATGGTATCGACCCAGTGGTCCTAGAATATCGCGGGACGGCTCATTTAAAAGCAAATCAGAAGTCCTAGTGCCCTTTTTAAGTGACCAAAAGAATGGAGGGTAACTAGGCCCCCTCCCACGCTTTTTTTCTCAAAGTCACCCGATCAAAATTTTGAGATGACCATTTTGTTCAGCATGGTCGAAAGATATAATAACTATGTCCTTAAGGATGACTTAACCCCCACAGTCCCCGTGGGAAGGGCTGCAAGTTATGAACTTTGCCCAATGTTTACATATACTATTGGTTATTGGAAAGTATACAGACGTTTTAGGGGGAATATTTTCTGGTAGTGACGGGGGGAGGGGGTTACGCGGGAGGATCTTTCCATGGAGGAAGTTTTCGTGGGGGAAGGAACATTGCTATGAATGGGACACCAGATTTCCCTGTATTATTTTAAAAAACGATCAGAAATTAAATAAAAATAAGTTTTCAACTGAAAACTTTTCAACATTAAAATTCAAAACGAACAGAAACTATTACGTATATGATTAGGTTCGCCCCCTAGTCAATACCTCGCTCTTTACGCTAATTTTTTTTTAGTATTTTCATAAGAGCTATTTTTTCTAATTAACGGCCTTTGTGATTAAGGGGCCATTCTTAAAGAATTGGAAAAAAATTTTGAACTTTAGCGTAAAGAGCGCGGTATTGACTAGGGTACCGAACCCCCAAATATACGTTATAAAAATATACGAATATAGAAGTTCGTTACGTAAGTTAATTCGTAAGTTACGTATATTTATTACTGACAAAAACGATCGTAAATAAAATTAAACAACTTTCGAGAAAGCCATTTAGGCAAAAAAAAAAGTAAAATTAATATGCAAATTTCATCTTAATTATTCCTGTACGGTGAGCCAAAATCAAAATCTGCATTAATTTAAAAACACTCAGAAATTAACTTAGGAAAACCAAGTTTTTTTTTACTGAAAGTAAGGAGCGACATTAAAACTTAAAACGAACAGAAAATACTCCGTATATGAAAGGGGCTGTCCCCTCCTCAAGGCCTCGCTCTTTACTCTAAAGTTTGACTCTTTCTTACAACTCTATTTTTAGAACAATAAAAAGCTTTAGCGTAAAGAGCAAGGCATTGAGGAGGGGACAGCCCCTTTCATATAGAGTAATTTCTGTTCGTTTTAAGTTTTAATGCGCTCCTTAATTTCGGTTTAAAAAACTTGTTTTTTTTATTTAATTCTTATTAAAGAGGAGATTGTGGTGCCTGAGGGGAAATCAACTTTGTCAGCATTCAATATAGCTTATGCAAACGATTACAAAAAATTTCGTTACTGACATCCAATGAAAACCATTCTGTTATGTTGCTATGTTGAACGTTGTAATAGTAGGTCATAAAGGCATATCTAGGATTTTGTCGGAAGGGGTATTTTTTTAGGGAAAAAGGGTATTTTTTCGAGGGGAGTTACAAAAACCCTTTACAAAACACATCAGAAAATTTGTATATGCATTTTTATTAATTTTTACATGTCAACAAAAATTACGGGAGGCGGACGGGAGGGAGGGGGTCAAACCCAGTACCCCCCCCCTGAATACGTCCTTTATAGGTCAATATATGGTAACTCGAGGCACTATTGGTCCTTCTCAATATTGCCCTTTCGATTATATGAGAGGGTAGCCATTTCTAAATAAAATATGTTAAAACACGATCTAGCTCAGGCTTCAGTTCCAGTTTTAAAAAAGAGACCTCTATAGCTCTGTGAATCAAAGAGGTTATCACAGAGTATTTAATCTTGGGGCGGTGACATGAACCGTATCTACTATACCTATCATTGTGGCTTTGTTTTCTGTAAATACTGAGGTCGGGTCAATCCTCCGTTCTAGAGAAAAACATATCAAGAAAGGGAAATTTTTATTTACCTAAAAATTCTATTGTAAATTTAATACCGGAGTCTTTTAGGGTAAAAATGTAGAGTAAGGATGAGAGCTACTCTCCTGAAATATTTCGAAGTGGCCAAGCAGTCATCCACATAACCAACACATAACTTGCAAATTAACGAACTATTGGAAATCAATGATTTTTTTTCTTTAAGCAAGGCTATAATAAAAAAAAAACGTCTACCAAGTCAAGTTTGAATATTAAAAGCCGGTCGGACTATAGTCGGACCGACACTATAGTCGGAGCTAAAGCAAAAAAAAAAAAGGAAGAAAGTCGATGAAAAGGGATATTTGCTGTTTAACATGGGTAGTGTTGTAAAATAACCATAAAATAAAAAATCGGTAAGTGAAATTGGTAAAATTCATGAAATTAACGTGTACGATTATACTTTCTCATAGATTTTGTTTGATATTTCCTACTCATGAAAGACGATTCAAATTTTATATTTTTATACGGAAATCAGCCGTACAGACAGCCAGGGGCATATCTAAGATTTGTATTCGGGGGGGGGGGTCAACCCGGTAGCCCCTTCTCCCTGGATACAGCCTTGCAAACCACACTGCTTGACTCAAAATAATTTTGTTAAGTGGCCAAGCAGTCATCCTCATAACCAACACACAACTTGCAAATTAACGAACTATTAGAATACAATCTTGTTCTCTATGTGCAGTCCGAAAATTTGACTTAGAACAGGTGCTAATGACGAACCCACAAGTATACCCTGTTTTTGCTTGAATATTCTGTCTCAAAGAAAAATAAGAATAGTTAAGACACAAAAAAAGGCTAAATCAACTATGTCCGCAGCATCTACAGTGGTAAACTCACGCCAGGAGTCACTGACATCCAGAACATTCTTCAAACAGATATTAGTCAAGGCACTGGAATACTAGTGAAAAGTGAAACAGCATCA
This sequence comes from Artemia sp. Qi Xiang Cuo, assembly GCF_049724085.1. NCBI lineage: Eukaryota > Metazoa > Arthropoda > Branchiopoda > Anostraca > Artemiidae > Artemia > Artemia sp. Qi Xiang Cuo. The sequence goes on along the minus strand of NC_142810.1, from coordinate 37,507,913 downwards.
AAACTAAAGAGTTTGACATCCTCTGAGGTAAGACACGTCAATTTTTAATGTTATCCAAATTTTTAATGTTAGTCGAATGTATGGTGAAGTCAAATATATGGGACCCGTAGTTCATAGGTTGAACCAATTCGATCTACCATGCAAACTTTCAACAGCAGATACTGCTCCACCAGTCACAGAGAAAAGCAGTTAAGATTCCATCTTCTAAAATTTCTATCATGGTAAATCCATGAAAGCTGCTTAATGTTTTTAGTTTTATTACTGATTTTGTTCTGGTTCATTTTCATATACCTGCTTGACACGCAAAATCAGATTTAACAAGCCGAAGGATGACCTGGCACAAGTCGAGTTGCAATTATTGCTTGGCAATCGCATAGAAGAACCAGAATTTCATATATATATATATATATATATATATATATATATATATATATATATATATATATATATATATATATATATATATATATATATATATATATATATATATATATATATATATATATATATATATATATATATATATATATATATATATATATATATATATATATATATATATATATATATATATATATATATATATATATATATATATATATATATATATATATATATATATATATATATATATATATATATATATATATATATATATTAGTGTGAAAACAGGTTGAACTTTAGCGTGAAGAGTGGAGTTTTGATAAAGCCTGCAGCTTCAGTCATATTTCAGAAGATTCTGTTTTATTGTAACTATTAATCATAGGCAGTGCAATAGCGCTGCCTAAGTAAAGAACGATGTGGGCACAATGTATTTTTTCTTTTCCTCTATACCCGGGCACTTCGTATCGAAGGAGTTGTCGTAGAAACTTCGAAAAGGGCTCGTTCGATTGGAAATTGGAGTGGCTAGTGCCCTTTTTGATAGTCGAAAGTGATTGGAGGGCAACTAGCCCCCCACGCCCATCAGTCCCCCAAATACATCCAATTAAAATTTTGAGACAGCGATTTTGTTCAGCGTAGTTGATTTCCAGATAGAAAATATGTTTTTGAGGAGGATACTCCCCCACAACCCTAGGGGCAAGGGTTTTAAGTTATGCTCTGAGGGCGTAAAGAACAATGTTGGCACAATGTATTATTTATTATTGTTTTTTCCTTTAGAGCAGAGCACCTCGTATCGAAGAAGTTGTCGTAGAAACTTCAAAAAGGGCTCATTCAATTGGAAATTGGAGTGGCTTGTGCCCTTTTTAATAGTCGAAAGTGATTGGAAGGCAACTAACACCCCTTCCACGCCCACCATTTCCCGAAACACATCCAATTAAAATTTTGAGATAGCCATTTTGTTCAGCGGAGTTGACTTCCAGATAGAAATTATGTTTTGAGGAGGACACTCCCCCCACAGCCTTCGGTGCAAGGGTTGTAAGTTATGCCCTGAGGGCATATAAGGTTTTTATAGAAGGCGTTGTCGTAAATTTCTGTAAATTAGGTCTTTGAGGATGACAACCCCCTCACAGCCCTCAGGGCAAGGGTTGTAAGTTATGCCCTGGGGATATTTAAGGTTTTATAGAAAGCGTTGTCGTAGAAACTTCAAAAAGGGTTCAATCGACTGGAAATTATTTTTTTCCTTCAGAGCAGGGCACTTCGTATCGAAGAAGTTGTCGTAGAAACTTCGAAAAGGGCTCATTCAATTGGAGATTGGAGTGGCCTGTGCCATTTTTAATAATCAAAAGTGATTGGAGGGCAACTAACCCCCCTCTCACGCCCACCTTTTCCCCAAACATATCAAAAAAATTTTGAGATAGCCATTTTATTCAACGTAGTTTTAAGTTCTGGAAATTAGGTCTTTAAGGATGACAACCCATCCCCCCCAACCCTCAGGGCAAGGGTTGTAAGTTATGCCCTTGGGGCATAAAAAGTTTTTATTGAAAGCATTGTCGTAGAAACATCAAAAAGTGCTCATTCAATTGGAAATTGAAAGAGCTAGTGCTTTTTTAATAGTTGAAAGTGATTGGATAGCAAAATTTTCAGATAGCTATTTTGTTCAACGTACTAGAAATTTCTGGAAATTAGGTCTTTGAGAATGACACCCCCACAGCCCTCAGGGCAAGGGTTGTAAGTTATGCCCTGGGGGCATATAAGGCTTTTATAGAAAGTGCTGACGCAGAAACTTCAAAAGGGCTCATTGGATTGGAAATTGAAAGGGCTAGTGCTATTTTTAATAGTTGAAAGTGATTGAAGAGCGACTACTGCCCCTCTAACGCCCACCATTTCTCCAAACACATCCAATCAAAATTTTTAGATAGCCATTTTGTTTAACGTAGTTGAAAGTTCTGGAAATTAGGTCTTAGAGGATGGCAACCACCCTTAGGGTAAGGGTTGTAATTTATGCCCTGGGGGCACATAAGATGTCTATAGAAAGCGTTGTCGTTTCAAAAAGGGCTCATCCGATTGGAAATCGAAAGGCCTAGTGCCCTTTTTAATAGTCGAAAGTGATTGTAAGGCTTGACATTTTTATAGTAAAGATCGGCGTGGGTATAATGTATTATTTTTGTTGTTGTTTAGACCAGGGCATTTTGTATCGAAGGAGTTGTCGTGTGAGCTTCGAAAAGGGCTCATTTGATTGAAAATAGAAAGGGATGATACCCTTTTTAATATTCAAAAGTGATTGGGGGGCAACTAATCCCCTCCCCACGCCCACCCTCCCATTTGCCCATTATGTTTAAAAACTAAATGTTGCCTTAGGACTAAATCACAATGCACTGTTTTAATACTAATTCCCAATAAGGCATCTCAGCAGAATCCCAAGAATGACTGAGGGTATTATGTTTAAACTTTCAGGGCTACTCCTGCTCTTAAAATTTAACCAAATCAAAATAGCGTAAGTGTATCCAAGCTATCAAAGAAAGTAAACAGATTTTTTTCCAAACGGTTTCAAGTTTTCTATTTCAAGGCAGCTAAAGGAGGTATGAAAATAAATTAAACACTACTATTTGTGTGCAGATTTTTAAAAGGGATATGTTGTTAAAAATTGCTGAAAATTTTTCTCCAGCATACAAATAGCAGGCTAGACTATAAAGTCTTAAAAAACGAAAAGATTTAAAGTATTATTTTCTTTTTCCCTGAAAAGACTACGTCAATATAAAACGAACAGAAATTAATTAAAAAAACTTTTTCCAAAAAATAAGGTTTTCAATAAAAAGTATAGAACTCCATTAAACAAAAAATGAGCAAAAATAAAATAAAATAATCTACCAAGGGTGAAACTACCATAAATCAGCATCGATAAATAAATAAAACCCAAAACAAACAGAAATTACAAGTCAAACTCAAAACGAGCAGAAATTAACATAAATTGGGTTCAAAACCCTTATGCCTTCCCAAGGCCAGAACAAAATTTGCACTTTACTGAAAAAATTACAAATTAATGTGCATTGTCAGTTTAATATACATATACTGATCAAAATGTTAATATTATTTGATTTATTAAAGTTATAAAATTAAAAACATTTATATTTTTTTCAGTAAAGTGAAAATTTTGTTCTGGCCTTGGGGAAATTAACTTATGTTTTACTAAGTTTTACTAAATGTGAGGGAGTTCGTAGCCCCCATTAATACCCCCTCACTTTTTACCCAACAGATTAAATTGTTGAGCAAATAAAATAATTGTTATTACAAACTGGCTACATTTGTTGCATTGTAATATACTTTCCGTGAAGCACTAGTCAAACCTCTGCGTAGGAGTCGCGAGGGGGTAGAGGACAGCGAATTTAATAAATAAGTTAAATCTTGTTCGTCTTATGTTCTAATGTCGCCCATGACTTTCAATTAAAAAAAAAAACTTTTCTATCCTCTGAACAACAAAAGGCGACAACTTTCATGCAACAATTCTTCCCTTACATCGTCTAGAACAGTAAAGATCCACAAACATTTCAAAATAAACAGACGAAGCTTATTTTTTGGCTGCAATAACGTTTCCCAAAGAGAAAAAGAAATGAACGCACCTTATGTGCAAAACAAGGAATCAACAGTTGGGAAAGAACAGCTGGGAAACGAATTCATTAAAGACACTAGAACACGCGCCGTAACACCGAAAGAAAACAATGTTATCTAAATCCCTGTACACATTTTAAGACAGCGTCAACAAATTCATTAATAAGTCGACCTATCAACACCTGAACATCACGAACTCGTCAAGTTCTGATTTCAATCAGTGTGTTCAGTTATTGGCATGTGAAACAGCATTTAAAGCAATGTTCTAAAATCGAATTTTATTAAGAAAACAGTATTGTTTCTATTTTGTTCTTTATTTTTATTTACTTTTTCTATTTTTTTGGCATAAAATATCTTATACAGTATTAGCCTATATATATATATATATATATATATATATATATATATATATATATATATGTACATCTATAGGGGCCAAGCCCATATCCAGGATGGGTAGGGGGTTTGACCCCAAGGCCGCATCCAGGGGGGGGGTCAAGGGGTTTGAACTCTCCCCCCGAAATGTTTGTCCGAGTCGTCAAAAACGTAACAAAAATGAATATAAAGAAATGTTTGATTTGTTTTTAAAAGTTTTTGTTTTGTAAACCCCTACCCTAAAAAAATGCTTTTGTATCCCCTCCGCCATAAAAAAAAAATCCTGGATACGGCCCTGTTTGAACCCCCCCCCCCTCCGAAATGTTTGTCCAACTCGTAAAAACGTAACAAAAATGAATATAAAAAAAATTTTGATGCGTTTTTTCAAATTTTATTTGTACCCCCTCCCCCCCCCCGAAAAAAATCATGGACACGACCCTGATAGGGGCATTCCCAAAACGTGCCTTAATCTCAAGAATTGACAAAAAAAATACCATTAAATATTACACATTTCTTCTAAAAGAAGTTGATTTGATTGAATTTATAAAAGAGGCTTATAAAAACTCATAGCTCAAACACTGAAAAATCTAGGAAATTTCTAGAGATCCTAATGGCTGGTACATTAGAATTCAAACCAGCAATTATTTCTTTTTGTATTTTCCCAGGGGGTTTGCTAGTAGACAATCAACTCGGCTTCTGTGCAGATTAATTAAAAACAATTCTTCTGGCAAAGACAGATTTCATCGATAGGAAAATCTATTTAGATAAAAACAGGCAATAAATTGTATTCCGAGATGTTAACTCCGAAGTAAAATTAACTCATATTAATCGCAGGAGTAGACGACTTTTTCGTACATTTTTAGGGCCAGGTCCCCCTTTGTATTCCAGGAAAAAATCGAAACTAGCACCAAGGAAGAGAGTACACAGGGAAGAGGGGCTTCAGGTCCGTACCCATCTCAAAACCTAAGGATCTTTAGGATTTCTCACATAGTTTCATCTAGCATCTAGGAAGATAAAATAAATCTATGAGCTTTCAAGCTTGTTTCTTCTCTGTGGATGCTAGGAACTCGGTGGGAAGACCGCTCAACCGGTAAGCACTGTCAGCAAGTAAGATGGATTTGGGATATCTGTACAAGTAAAGATAAACGAAAGTTGGAGTCTTAAATTTTTCAGCATTTTTCTTTTGTCATTAGATTTGAAATATCCACCTGAAACTTCAACAAATAAGCGTTCACCCCAGGCACGTACGCATGAATTTGTTTCGCGGGAGGGGGGCAAATCCTTCAAATCCCTTATTCTGTGATAAGTATCAGAAAATTATGCAAAAGTAAAAACAAATTTTGAGATTTGGGGGGCTTGGGCAAGGAGGCCCCCCTCTCCGTACGTGCCAGGTTCATCCCTAAACTAAGAAAAAACAGTATGATATGACATGGCACCAATCCAAGAAGAGCGTGGTCACAAATGTCAATCGACAATACATAGCTTTACTATTGGAAAAAAAATTATTGGGAAATACTTGATTCACGTCAATGTCCACTTTTTGATAAAGTTACAAAACAGAGACCCACCAATTTACACATCATAAATTCTTGGGATTTTCAGCCAAGAGATTTGGAATGAAATTTTATTTGTGTCAGGAAAAAAATCGTGGGTTCTAAATGTACAAGGAAAACATTGTAAAAGGCTAATAATCAAGTATCAGTTTTGACAAAGCTGAAAAGTAAAGGGAGTAACAACCCAGGTTTTGAAAAATCAGCCTTCCACATTTTCTGTGAATATTTTACGAATATATTAATTCTATCAACAGGAAACAAAAAAATGGACCGTACAATGGATTGAGAGAACAATAATCAAAAAAGAAAAAAAAATAAGGAACACAAACACAAGGACATTGGCCATTTCTTATCTTATGGGGTAATGTTATCTCTGATGTCTTCTTATCTGTTTTATATACTTACCGCCAGTTCACCTGGAATTCATCTAACGGCATAGACTGCCAGCCTATAATCAATCAGTTGATTGCACCACAAATTTTACTTACATCAACAAAACCAAAAAAAAAGAACTAAATACTAGAAATAAAACGACCATAAAATATAGTCCCATAAATCGAAATATACAATAATAAGAAACAAATTCATTGATATATAATGCGAACAGAACTATTCTTATTTTTTGGAGACGTTATTCTTTCAAAATGTCACAACTGATGGGAGATGAAGATACTTAGCTACTGAATCATTAGAAGCAATGGGATCCCTGCCTAAGTTTCCAACATTCTTACTTTCAAAAGTAAGGACAGTGGGCGTTTAAGAAAAACATAAATTAATCTTAGACTATGAAGCTTATCTATTTCAAAATAATCCCCCATCGAAAATTACGAGGATTTGACTAAAGGATTTTAGCCAAACAACAAGGATTCTTGAGCCAATAATAATAATAAACATTAGAGAAACAATGACACCAATGAATGAATAGCGGAATATAGAATGATGACCTGATGAAAGACGTGACTGACGCAAATAAACACAAAGATACTATCAGATTGACAAGGTTTGACTACATTGAAGATAAATTAACTTCAGATAGCATCATAACCAATAATTTAATTTGGGAAGAAAGCAATAAGATTCCATATTAGTAAATGTTGCAGATAATAGGGTAAAAGCCCAGTTACGTACAGGGTAATAATTTGCTATAGGGTAGAGAGGGCAACTCTCCCAGACCTCGGTTTGCCCCCCCCCCCCGCTAAAATTCAGTTTCTTCAAAAATCTTGTCAAAACTAGGATAAGCCCGCATAATTCAAGCATCCACGGAAACGGGTCAGTTTTCTTTAGTATATCTTTACCTTTATGGGACTATATGCCTATGGCTCATTTTTCAATTTTCACTTGATTTGTGAAAATTGGATCCAACTTTGCCCCCTCCCCCAGGATTTTGACAAAATTTCGTCACTAGTTACGTGAATTAACTGTTATTTCCTGAACAGGTTCGAGTCCTAGTGTCACTGGTTATTTGGTTTGGAACAGGGGTCAATGGTGTGAACAGTTAAGCTCAGCCAGAGTCGACCCAGCTCTAAATGGGTACCTGGAGAAATCTGGGGGAAAAACACGGGAAGCGTCGGATGATTTGCCTTCAACCACGCATTGCACTCCGGCCGAAGGCATCGAATCAGGAGGTCGATGCCTTATATAGAACTGAGGAGGTCGATGGATATAGAACTGAATCTCAGCTATGGAATCATAGGACTGTCGTCTTTCGTTAGTATATTAAAACAGTAGGAAAGCAGGAAAATGGCATGCCAAAAATCGCAGAGATCTTTAGGAGATGCGTTGCACAGACAGTCGTCTGTGCAACGCAGACCATTGGTCAGCATGCGAAAGTTTTTTTGTTTTTTTTTAAGTGGGAGTTGTTTGGAACATCAAAAATAGCCAAAGTTGCGTATAGTTTGAGGGGAGATGTAATATTTCTTTGGCCAAAATAGTCTCTTTAAAACTTAGTCCTCATCATCGAAACAGATTTTTTGTAGGTGTTAAGTCGATTAGCAATGGAATGCTCCTAATAATTGCATGGTGATCATTGATCACTATTCAACAATATTAGTACAAGTTTCTCTCCGAACCATCCGGTTTTACGACAAGCCTGCAGCTTTAATTTGCACCAAAAGAAAAAGACGATTATATCGTTCGATTCATTAGGGGTCAATCTAATCTATGACCGAGCCAGAATTATGCTGATACTTACTCATAGACAAGTATTTAAACTTGTTTAGAAAATAGGAAAAGAAGTTGTTTTTTTAATTTTCAACCAATTTTCAAACGTAATTTCAAAAACAAAATCAAGATCAAAAATGTTATTTGGTGGATGGATATAGAACTGAATCTCAGCTATGGAATCATAGGACAGTCGTCTTTCGTTAGTATATTAAAACAGTAGGAAAGCAGGAAAATGGCATGCCAAAAATCGCAGAGATCTTTAGGAGATTTCTGATTAGGACTGAGCTTCTTGATTACAAATCTAAGGCTAATATTTGCAAATTGGGCACCCGAAATCAAAACAGGTTTGGTACTTACTTCGCAATTGGTACAAATTGTAAATCAAGTTGAAATCCAAACCACGCAAAGATTTTATTTAATATGTCCGATTGGAGGACCCAGATCGGCACTGTTTCTGTTTTTGTCTAACCTGTTCCTGTTTCTGTTTTTCCACGCACACACAAACACACACACACACACACACAAAAACACACAAACACACAAACACACACACACACAAACACACACACACACAAAAACACACACACACAAAAACACACACACACAAAAACACACACACACAAAACAAAAAAACACAAACAACAAAACAAACAAACATACACACACACACACACACACACACAAACACAAACAAACACAAAAACAACCAAAAAAAAACAAAAACATACAAACACACACACAAACACACAAACAAAAAAACAAACAATTAATCACAAAAACTAACAAACACACACACACACACACAAAAACACACACACACAAAAACACACACACACAAAAACACACACACACAAAAACACACACACACAAAAACACACACACACAAAAACACACACACACAATAACACACACACACGCAAACAAACCCACAAACAAAAACACACACACAAAAACACACACACACAAAAACACACACACACAAAAAAAAAAACACACAAAAACACACACACACACACAAACACACACACACAAAAACAAACACACAAACAAACACAAAAACACCCAAAACATACAAACACGAAAACACACACACAAACAAAACAAGAAAACACACACACATAAACACACACAAAAAAAAAAAAACAAAAAAAAAAAAAAAAACAAACACACACACACGCAAACAAAAACACACGCAAACACAAAAACACACACACACACAAACAAACAAACACACACAAACACAAAAAAACACAAACAAACACAGAAAAAAACAAAC